>NC_081318.1:96516602-96818388 GCF_026419965.1 Kogia breviceps | reverse complement strand
AGGCTCAGTGGCCATGGCTCACAGGCCCAGCAGCTCCGCGGCATGTGGGAATTTCCCAGACCAGTGCACGAACCCGTGTCCCCTGCATCGGCAAGCAGATTCTCAACCACTGCGACACCAGGGAAGCCCTTTCTTTTATTTCTGATCTGCTCTTCGATTTCTTTCCTTCTGCTAACTTTAGGGTTTTTTTGTTCTTCTTTCTCTAATTGCTTTAGGTGCAAGGTTAGGTTGTTTCTTCGAGATGTTTCCTGTTTCCTAAGGTAGGATTGTATTGCTGTAAACTTCCCTCTTACAACTGTTTTTGCTGCATCCCATAGGTTTTGGGTCATTGTGTCTCCATTGTCATTTGTTTCTAGGTATTTTTTGATTTCCTCTTTGATTTCTTCCGTGATCACTTCGTTACTAAGTAGTGTATTGTTTAGCCTCCATGTGTTTGTATTTTTTACAGATCTTTTCCTGTAATTGATATCTATTCTCATAGTGCTGTGGTTGGAAAAGATACTTGATACAATTTCAATTTTCTTAAATTTACCAAGGCTTTATTTGTGACCCAAGATATGATCTATCCTGGAGAATGTTCCATGAGCACTTGAGAAAAATGTGTATTCTGTTGTTTTTGGATGGAATGTCCTATAAATATCAATTAAGTCCATCTTGTTTAATGTATCATTTAAAGCTTGTGTTTCCTTATTTATTTTCATTTTGGATGATCTGTCCATTGGCGAATGTGGGGTGTTAAAGTCCCCTACTATGAATGTGTTACTGTCGATTTCCCCTTTTATGGCTGTCAGCATTTGCCCTATGTACTGAGGTGCTCCTATGTTGGGTGCATAAGTATTTACAATTGTTATATCTTCTTTTGGATCGACCCCCTTGATCATCATGTAGTGTCCTTCTTTGTCTCTTGTAATAGTCTTTATTTTAAAGTCTATTTTGTCTGTTATGAGAATTGCTACTCCAGCTTTCTTCTGATTTCCATTTGCATGGAATATCTTTTTCCATCCCCTCACTTTCAGTCTGTATGTGTCTCAAGGTCTGAAGTGGGTCTCTTGTAGACAGCATATATATGGGTCTTGTTTTTGTGTCCATTCAGCCAGTCTGTGTTTTTGTGGGAGCATTTAATCCATTTACATTTAAGGTAATTATTGATATGTCTATTCCTATTCCCATTTTCTTACTTGTTTTGTGTTTGTTCTTGTAGGTCTTTTCCTTCTCTTGTGTTTCTTGCCTAGAGAAGTTCCTTTAGCATTTGTTGTAGAGCTGGTTTGGTGGTGCTGAGGTCTCTCAGGTTTTGCTTGTCTGTACTGGTTTTAATTTCTCCATCAAATCTGAATGAGATCCTTGCTGGGTAGAGTAATCTTGGTTGTGGGTTCTTCTCCTTCATCACTTTAAATATGTCCTGCCACTCCCTTCTGGATTGCAGAGTTTCTGCTGAAAGATCAGATGTTAACCTTATGGGGATTCCCTTGTGTGTTAATTGTTGTTTTTCCCTTTCTGCTTTTAATGTTTTCTTTGTATTTAATTTTTGAAAGTTTGATTAATATGTATCTTGGCATGTTTCTCCTTGGAGTTATCCTGTATGGGACTCTCTGTGCTTCTTTGACTTGATTAATTATTTCCTTTCCCATATTAGGAAAGTTTTCAACTATAATCTCTTCAAATATTTTCTCAGTCCCTTTCTTTTTCTCTTCTTCTTCTGGGACCCCTATAATTCGAATGTTGGTGCATTTAATCTTGTCCCAGAAGTCTCTGAGACTGTCCTCAGTTCTTTTCATTCTTTTTTCTTTATTCTGCTCTGCAGTAGTTATTTCCACTATTTTATCTTCCAAGTCACTTATTCATCCTTCTGCCTCAGTTATTCTGCTATTGATCCCATCTAGAGTATTTTTCATTTCATTTATTGTGTTGCTCATCGTTGCTTGCTTCCTCTTTATTTCTTCTAGGTCCTTGTTAACTGTTTCTTGCATTTTGTCTATTCTATTTCCAAGATTTTGGATCATCTTTACTATCATTATTCTGAATTCCTTTTCAGGTAAACTGCCTATTTCCTCTTCATTTGTTAGGTCAGGTGCATTTTTATCTTGCTCCTTCATCTGCTGTGTGTTTTTCTGTCTTTTCATTTTGCTTATCTTACTGTGTTTGATGTCTCCTTTTTGCAGGCTACAGGTTCATAGTTCGTGTTGTTTTTGGTGTCTGTCCCCAGTGGCTAAAGTTGGTTCAGTGGGTTGTGTAGTCTTCCTGATGGAGGGGACTAGTGCCTGTTTTCTGGTGGATGAGGCTTGATCTTCTCTTTCTGGTGGGCAGGTCCACGTCTGGTGGTGTGTTTTGGTGTGTCTGTGGCCTTATTATGTTTTTAGGCATCCTCTCTTCTAATGGGTGTGGTTGTGTTCCTGTCTTGCTAGTTGTTTGGCATAGGGTGTCCAGCATTGTAGCTTGCTGGTCGTTGAGTGAAAATGGGTGTTGGTGTTGAGATGGAGATGTCTGGGAGATTTTTGCCGTTTGATATTACATGGATTTGGGAGGTCCCTTGTGGAGCAGTGTCCTGAAGTTGGCTCTCACACCTCAGAGGCACAGCGCTGACTCCTGGCTGCAGCACCAAAAGCCTTTCATCCACATGGCTCAGAATAAAAGGGAGGGGAAGGAAGGAAGGGAGGGAGGGAGGAAAGAAAGAAAGAAAGGAAAGAAGGAAGGAGGGAAGGAAGGAAGAAAGAAGAGGATAAAATATATGAAAATAAAGATAAAATAGTTATTAAAATAAAAAATAATTATTAAGAAAAACAATTTTTTAAGTAAAAAACAAAACAAAAAAAAGGACGGACAGAACCCTAGGACAGATGGTGAAAGCAAAGCTATACAGACGAAATCTCACACAGAAGCATACACATACACACTCACAAAAAGAGGAAAAGGGGAAAAAATAATAAATCTTGCTCCCAAAGTCCACCTTCTCAATTTGGGATGATTCGTTGTCTGTTCAGGTATTCCACAGATGCAGGGTACATCAAATTGACTGTGGAGATTTAATCCACTGCTCCTGAGGCTGCTGGGAGAGATTTCCCTTTGTCTTCTTTGTTCGCACAGCTCCCGGGGTTCAGCTTTGGATTTGGCCCCGCCTCTGCGTGTAGGTCGCCTGAGGGCGTCTGTTCTTCACTCAGACAGGACGGAGTTAAAGGACCCACTGATTCAGGGGCTCTGGCTCACTCAGGCCGGGGGGGAGAGAGGGGTATGGAGGCGGGTTGAGCCTGCGGCAGCAGAGGCCAGCGTGACGTTGCTCCAGCCTGAGGCGCGCCATGCGTTCTCCCAGGGAAGCTGTCCCTTGATCACAGGACCCTGGCCGTAGCGGGCTGCACAGGCTCCTGGGAGGGGAGGTGTGGAGAGTGACCTGTGCTCGCACACAGGCTTCTTGGTGGCAGCAGCAGCAGCCTTAGCATCTCATGCCCGTCTCTGGTGTGCACGCTGATAGCCGTGGCTCTGCGCCCGTCTCTGGAGCTCCTTTAAGTGGCGCTCTTAATCCCCCCTTCTCGCGCACCAGGAAGCAAAGAGGCAAGAAAAAGTCTCTTGTCTCTTTGGCAGCTCCAGACCTCTTCCAGACTCCCTCCCAGCCAGTCGTGGCGCACTAACCCCTTCAGGATGTGTTCACGCCACCAATCCCAGTCCTCTCCCTGGGATCCGACCGAAGCCTGGGCCTCAGCTCCCGGCCCCCGCCCATCCTGGTGGGTGAGCAGACGAGCCTCTCGGGCTGGTGAGTGCTGGTCGGCACCGATCCTCTGCGGGAATCTCTCCGTTTTGCCCTCCACACCCTGTTACTACGCTTTCCTCCATGGCTCCGAAGCTTCCCCCGCTGCCATCCGCAGTCTCTGCCCGCAAAGGGGCTTCTAGTGTGTGGGAACCTTTCCTCCTTCACGGCTCCTTCCCACCGGTGCAGGGCCCATCCCTATTCTTTTGTCTCTGTTTTTCCCTTTTTCTTTTGCCCTCCCCAGGTACGTGGGGAGTTTCTTGCCTTTTGGAAGGTCTGAGGCCTTCTGCCAGCCTTCAGTGGGTGTTCTATAGGAGCAGTTCCATGTGTAGATGTATTTCTGATGTATCTGTGGAGAGGAAGGTGATCTCCGTGTCTTACTCTTCGGCCATCTTCCCTGAAGAGCTGAGTTTTTATTATTTATGAGCATTACTTTAATATAATCTAATTGTGATTTATATATATTTACATATATCTATAAAATTGGATTTTTGAACAAGTGATTCACGAAATTCCTGAAAATTTGACAGCCAACCCTCATGCCACTTCTTCTCGTCTCAGGCGCCTGTGGTCAGTGATTGCCACACTGCAGCCGGAGGGACCTTTGAAGAGGATAAATGGGAACACACCCCTCAGCACGCCACCTCCATGCATAAAGTAAAATGCAAACTCTCACCGTGACCTCCAAGGCCCCTGAGGTCTCGCTGTCCCTCGGAGCTCTCAGATCGCGCCTCCTAAACATCCTTCCTTTTGCTCAATCCCCTCTGGCCGCACTGACCTTCCTGCCGTGTCCTCAGACCCGCCGACAGTGTTTCTTCCTCAGGAACTTGACACTTGGTATTCCCCGTGCCTGGAAAGGCTTTTCCTTCTGAGATCCATATCGCTTTTGCTCACTTACTTCAAGAGAGTCTCTTCGCTGAGGACTCTGTAAGCAAGTCAACCTTCTGCTCCCTTGGCTCACTCTATGCCATCTCCTGCTTTGCTTTCCTCCCTGGACTGTCACTGTCTGGAATTTATTATCTCTTTGTTTGCTTCCTTGGTGTTTTCCTGTTGCCCCAAAGCTGGATTCGCCTCTTGGTGAGTGTCGAGCCAAAAGACACAACCAAGCCAAAGACTGGGAGAAGGAAGGATTTATGACTTGCAGCAAATAAGGAGAACATTATGGATCTTTCCCAAAGCAGTGTCTCCCCAAACAGCAAAACTGGGGAAGTTTTAAGCTAAGTGTACATGCGTATTCATGAAGGGGCTTGGGCGGTGGACAGAGTCCAAGCTTTCGTTGATTGACATCACCAGGGTCAGAAAAGCCATCATCTCTTAGGTTCCAGTTGATCTGGTGGTTGAGTGCTTCAGGCTACTCTTTACCAATGCAACAGAACTGGGAGTCTTTACAACTGATGTTATTTTTGCTATTGTTACTTCTCCTGCCTGATAACAGTCATCTGTTTCTGCCTTCTTTTGTTCCCTTAAGATAGTTAATTACTGAGACCTGTTCAAGGGCAAGCATTGTGGCCAGGCTTAGATCACAAAATGGCTTAGGCCAAAAATAGCTTCTCTTATGTCAAGGAAGCCATGCCTGGTTCTCTCTCTCTCTCTGAGAATCCCTACCGTATCTCTGTATAGTCCCACTAGAATATAAGTCTTGTGAGGGCAGAGCCTTTTTCTGTCTGCTTCAGTGGTTGTTCCCCGGGGGCCCCAGAACAGTACTTGGTCCCTGGACAGCACCATGCCTCCACATTGTCCAACTCCAGGGGATCCCATTCCTGAGGTAGTCTCCGTGGATGGTTTCCCTCTGTGGAGCGCCATTCATCTAGGATAAATCAGCATTAAATACACCTTCAATGACTGTGTGTTTTCTGCCAGGCAATACGTTTGACTTGTATTTTGAGCTCTGACATTTCAAAAAGTCTGTCAGAGCCTTCATGCCTCCCTGGGTTGTAAAGGATGAGAAATCTTCAGGATCAGAAATCATAAGATTGAGAATAAATGTCTGTCTTAAAAGAGTCTTCTTATAACCAGGCATATTTTCATTATAATTGCTTTATAAACTTCTGAGCCCTGAAGGCTCTGACTCTTCCTGCCTGGCTCCTAAAATTTGATCTGACACTGTTTGAAGCTCTCCCAAATTCTAGTTTTGGGCTGTTGGGCTTCTGGATTAGAGCACTTTGATTGCTCTCTCTCTTTTTTATTTCATCCCTATTGTGAACCCACCCTTACACACCAACTCCAGCAAATTTTTGTGTGCCTTTGGCAGCTGCTTTTGGTGTCTGGTTTTGGCTTGATGTTTCTTGGGCTTTGTTTCTCATTCTACTTACACCTTATCTCCAGTTGGCTAGAACGTTCCTTCTAGAACGTGCACCCCCACTTTGCTCCAGCCGCTTCCTCCTTCTACTTTAAGGATCTCTGGGTAGGAATTTCCTCATACCCTGCTCACTTATGCCCTCTCCTGGCAGCTATGTTGTCATTTGAGCAGACTTGACTGTAGGTCTTGATCAATTCTACCATCGAGTTATATATTGACTCTAGGTCTTCATGAAGGCATTGTGCTGCAAGTAATGGGCAACATTTATGCAGTTTCTGCCTTTGGGCAGCTTGATGAAGAGTTCGGAAGAAACTTGGGAGAGCAAACAAGTCAATGCTCTCTCCAAGGGGCTACGGCAGATGATCCACTGGGATGCTGGGAAAGAACCTCTTTTTAAAATTCTGTTTCATTGTTTTAATTTCTATATCTGTGCATGATCCAAGTATCTTTATTGACAAGGATGTGTGACCAGAAGAGTTTGGAGATCACGGCTCTAGATAACAATCCTACTTGTACTTTAGGACTATTAATAACTGTCATACACACACACACACACATATATATATATATATATACACACATACACACGTGTGTTATATAAAATAAATCACATTCACTCTTCCTCATAATTGAATCACTTTTATTGCTGCTGCCTGAGCAGTCATTTCATCCTTCATGCCTCTCAAATTGTGAAATTCTAACTAGACACAGCTCAGTAAAGGTATAGCCAGGCCTGAGGAGTGAGGGATTACTCTATCACATTGCCGAGGTGCTCTTTCCAGAGGTACATTCCTTATGAAAAAATTACCCTTTTAGAAAACTGAGCTTCTGCAGATGTTAAAATCTTTCTAATGATTCCAAGAGAAACGGTATGCCATATTATGGAATCAACTAAAACGGACTTCCTTTGAATCATACTTAAAATAATTTTGGTATTGTGTGTTTTAAACTTATCACAAATCGCTTAACATGTATTAGACACTTGCTGTTTTTCTTTTGTGCTGGATCGTTGTTGGTCAGCTTGATATTTCTATTTCTTGGCAGGGCATTTGGTGGGGGCGGGGGGTGGTGCTGAGAAGGACTGGGTTAGATGCTGCCAAGGAGAAGAATTTCTATGGCGTTTGGAAGGAGAAATAGTGGGAGAAGCCATACTGCATTGGTGATGGCTGTGGACAGAAGTGGAGGCAGTTGGCAGGCGTGAGGTGGTGGCAGCTTCGGGGTGCTTCAGGTGGCTTCCCTGCTCTTTCTGAGATTCTTGCAATTCCTAACATCCCTGCTCTCCTGGATTTCCTGAAAGCCAACTGAAGATCTGCAATCTTCCTACCCTTCCAAATACCGTGTAGGCTTCTAATACCCTAGATTAAATCCCTTCCTACCTGAAATGTCTCTAGTGGTTTCTGTTTTCTTAACTGAACCCTGATCCATGGACTGTTTGGTCCTGGAAATGTGCCTGAGAGGATAAAGGGAGATCTGAGTTAGTGGAGAGATTCTCCATTTATCAAGGAAGAAACCACTGAATATTTTAAAGATATCAGTTGCCTCCCTAATTAGTCTACAGTTTTGTTGAAATTCCAATGAAAATTCCAGTAGGGGTTTGGTTTTCATTTTGGGGTGTTTTTTGGTAACAAAACAGAGCATATATATATGTGTATATACTTATGTGTATGTATACATATATGTGTGTATATATATCTGCTCTATATGTATATATATAGATAGATATACAGATATCTGTTTCTCAGCTCTATTTTGTTACTTAAGTCTACTTGCAGGTACCACTTTTTTCTTTACTATAACTATGTAAAACGTTTTAAAATGTGTTAGTATGAGCTCTCCTTCTTAAGCTTTTCTTTGAAGCATTGCCTTTGCCAGTTGTGGGTCTTTGTGCTTTCTTACATATTTTAGACATAGTTTATCAGGTTCCCTGCCTTCTCCTCCATTCCTTCCCAAAACACTCCCTCTATATAAACTTAGCATAGGATAATGGAAGCTTTCCAAAGTAGTGGGGCCAGGGCGAGGTCTCATATCACATATAGAAGCAATCTTCAGTGGATTAAAGACCTAATTATGACAAAGTAAAATGATAAAAGCAGGAGAGGTGGGGCCGGAAGGTAGGAGAATTTTTATGAGCTTTGAATAAGGAAGGTTTTCTTTTATAAAACCTAAAAGCACAAAATTTTACTACATCACAATTCAGGAGTTAAGTTTGAAGGTCATCATAGACAGAGGTAGCAGGAAAGTGACAAGCTGGGAAATGTGTTTTACGTGTGCAATATCCCAAACTGCTAAAGGATTATCAGGCAAGGAATGCTTAAAAGAGGGAAAAAACAAAAACAAAAAAAAAACGCAAAACAAAAATACAGGCAAGAAAAGCATCAGAAAATTGGGCAAAGGTTATAAATAAGCCAATCTCAGAAGGGGAAACCCAAATGGCCAAGAAGAATACAGAGAATTGCTCAATTTCCATCAGCCATCAGAGAAAAGCAAATTAGAGCAGGGAGTCATCACTTTGCCCTCATGAGAAGGGCAGATATTAGAAACGTACAGCCAAGCATCACTGAGTTTGTGGTGGGGGGAAGGATGGGAACCCTTTCGCGATTCTCGTGTTACTGAATGCAAGTTCGTGTGCCCTATGCACAGTGAGGCCAAACAAACAGAAACATCGGAGTTTAGAACAGAGAAAGGTTTGGTGCAGGGGTGAGCAATGAGACTGGGTGGCTTGTGCTCAAAAAAACTCTACTTCCCGGAAAGGTTTCAGCAAAGAATTTTTAAAGGCAAGGTGAGGGAAGGGCGTCCCAGGGTATGTGATCAGATCCTGCACAATTCTGATTGGTTGATGATCACTCCTTAGGCGGCAGAAAGTCTGGGGACTAGTGCTCATGATCATCAGGTAGTTAATTTCTTCCATTTGGTGGCGATTTTAGCATCTGAAAAACTCAGGAAATATGCATGAGATACTATTATCTGGGTACTTCAGAGAGGAGCTACCCCAGAGGATATGGGGGAGGGATCGGTCCTGGGAAGGCCCCATAGGGTCCTGCTCGGCTACACAGGTGAGGCCCCCAGTTGGGGGAAACATTCTGATGCTTCCAGGTCCCAAAGTAGACTGTGTGAGACTGTTTGTTACAGTGTGTTTGTGTTTTCTGCGGATTGGAAGCAACCGAATGGCCCACCATCAAACTAGATAAGAAATAAACTGTGCCAGGTGTCCTGTGGAATATGAAGCTGTAGGTAAAAGCAATGAGATAAATGTATATTCAGGAACATGAATAACACTTAAAAGACATCCTAGTAAGTGGAAAAGTTGAGAAACAATAAGATTTAGCACTACACCATTCTAGAATCAGGCTGACACATTTTTTTTAACATGCACCCTGTGTGGAAAAGTTTTAAGTACAGGATTTGAATGGTCTCTGATTGCCTGCTTTTCTCAAAGGATTAAGAATATATTTTATTGCTGGATTTTAAACTTTGTGTGCCACTAGCTCTTGGCCCGATGCATAGAACAGGGCAGGCTGTTAGTAATATCAGGTTGGCCAAAAACCCGAAAGGACTTTTTGGGCAACCCAATCGTTAAACATGACTTTGACTTAATGGCCCCCCCTTAAATTATCTCATAACGTTTAGACCTGCATAAGTGATGTCCATGGTTCTGCAAAGACACAGAATTGGGAACTATGGTGTTGCTTCCACATTTGTGTGAATTGGCTGAGTTCCTGGAAGTTACCAGAAATGATATGTGAGATTAAGGATAGTTGAAGAATGTTTTTCATTTTTGTTGAGTTGTTAATCCTCCAGTTCAGGAGCTGACAAACCATGGTCTGCAGGCCGAGTCTGACCCGCTGCCTGGTTTTATACAACTGTGAGATGAGAATTGTTTTTACATTTTTAATAGGTGTTAGAAAACATCCTTGATTTTGCCTTTTGGCCCGCAGAGCCTGAACGATTTATCTGACCCTTTACAGAAAGTGTTTAACAACCCTTGCTGTAGTTCATTCATTCACTGGATGAGTATTTACTGAGAAGTATTGTGTACCAGCCATTGTTCTAGGTGAGGATAAAGCAGTGAACAAGAAAGGCAAAACTTCCTTCTTTCATGTGCTTAGATTCTAGTCGAGGGAGATAGATTATAAAGGTAAAAAATATAGCTTGTCAGATGAGAAGAAGTAAAGCAGAGTTGGGGAACAGGGAAGGCTGAAATGAGATCATTTCTAAAAAAACATGGCTAGTATTTAGAAAACATTGCCGTCTGTAGTTGTGACTAAATGTTTTATATTGTCTGTGGATACAACACAAGCAGTTTGTTTTTGGAGTCTCTGGTTGCTTTTTCACTTTTTCATTTCTGAGATTCCACTTAAATAAATTTATGAGTGCACAGTCACCCTCTAGCTTGGCCTGTGCAACACCCTCTTCTTATTACAAAGCCTCTATCAGCCACTTTTTATTTTTTTCATTTACCTACAGATAAACATTGATGCTTGCCAACTTCTTACTCATCATGGAACTGCTTTTGATGACTCTTTTCTGCCTTTACCTCCTTTCCTTAAAAAAAGTCTTAAAAACCCTTACTTTAATTTTATTGCACAAACTAAATATAGCAGGGAAGCTAAAAAACACAGAGAAATGATAAAACAATTAACATTGCAGAATATTACCTTAGAAATAGTTTTTTAAAATATGTGTACACATATATGTATATGTGTATGTGTACACATATGTATATATGCATTTGTCATGGGATCATACTTCAGACTGTATAGCATCTCTTTTTTCACTTAATGCTTGTCATGGCTATCATTCCATAACAATAAATAGATTTCAACCGCATCATTTTACTGACTGCTGCATCAGATAGGAATTGTATTCAACCATAAGGTAAAGCACATGTAATTAATGTGACTTCAGGAGGTAAGCAGTGTTTTTTGATCTTTTATTTTTGTTTTGTTTCCTGATGAAACAGGAAATCTGGAGGTAGGCAGTTGGTGGCATTAGTTCAGAGGCAGGTAGCACAAAGATGTCAAGGCAAGTTCTCTGGATCTCTTGGCCTTTTTCCTCCTAGTGTCAAAGTAGCTGCTGCAGCTCCCTCCATTTTATCCACAGTCCAGATTGGAGAAAGGGGAAAGGGAACTTTGTTAGTTTCCTATGACTGCTGTAATGGATTACCACAAACTTAGAGGCTTAAAACAACGCAAATTTATAATCTTACAGTTCTAGAAGTCAGAAGTCTGGAATCAGTTTCACTGTGCTAAAAGCAAGATGTTTGCCTGGCTGTGTTCCTTCTGGAAGCTCTCAGGAGAATCCATTCCTTGCCTTTTCTAGTTACTAGGGGTTTTCCACATGCCTTAGCTGATCGCTACTTCCAACATCTTCAAGTGAGCAGCATTGCATCTTCAGATCTCTTTCTCTGACTACAACCCTTGCTTCAGTCATCACATCTTGCCTGATTCTTCCCTGAATTCATCACATTCATCCCTTCGCCAGCAATGTCTCTCTTATAAGGACGCTTGTGACTGTGTTGGACTTTCCTGGATAATCCAGGGTAATCTCTGCATCTCAAGAACTGTAACTTAATCACATCTGTAGTGTCCCTTTTGCCATGTCAGGTCACATATTCAGGGATTCCAGGGATTAGGATATGGATATTTTTGAGTGTGTATGTGGGTTGGGTTGGGGCGGGGGGAGGATTTTTCTGCTTACCATAGAAACCAACTTGAATAGGGTAATATTTCTATCAAGAAAATGGAGAGTTTCCAGAAAACGCTGTGGGACTTGTGCCGATGTTTTATTGCTCAAAACGCTCTTCAGTGAGGGCTTTGATTGACTCCAAGGGGAGCCCTGTCCGAATTATCCTTCACAGGGCCAAAATGACCTGATCTTTATACCCGAGCTTGAGCAGTCATTGTGTGCGGGCTACCCCAGGAAGCATGTGCCCTTGGGCGAGGCAGTGCTCTGCAACTTCAACATGCCCTGAAGTGACTGACAACTGGACGCTGTCTGCAGACATCTCTCCCAGGGCTGGGCAATAAAGCCTTTCCTGGAGGGGAATCTGGAGGGTGCCTCACAGTGTTGCCTGCAGTCAGTTTCCTAGCTGGGGTAGGTCTCTATGCATTACAGTGGGAAGGTGTCCACATGTAACATGAGACAAATAAAACAATGTCAGAGAGGATTTCCAGTAGTAATTGAGATGACCACCATGGGACCCGGGAATGCTAAACTCCTGGATTAGCCCTGCCACTCATTCTTACTTTGAAGTTCCTGAAGAAGCAGGAATCTCAAAGAACAAGTGGAAAGTGTCACAAACGATACCACTCTATTATCACTGCTCATGATTCATCTTCTAATGAAGAGCTTTCTGGTAAACTGGGCTGGATTATGAGGCTTAGATTGAAGGTAGGTGGGGGTCTCTCCCTTCTCAAAAGCCTAAATCTTACTACCTGTGACCCCAACAGGCACATGCTAAGATGTTCAACAACACTAATTATCAGGGAAATGCAAATCAAAGCTACAATGCAATATCACCTGACACCTGTCAGAATGGCCATCATCAGAAAGATAAAAAAATGAGCGTTGGTGAGGGTGTAGAGAAAAGGGAACCCTCATGCCCTGTGGGTAAGAATGTAAATTGGTGCAGCCACTATGGAGAACAGCATGAAGGTTTCTCCCAAAATTAAAAATAGAACTACCATACGATCCAACAATTTCAGTGCTGGATATTTACCCAAAGAAAATAGAAGCACTAATTCAAAAAGATATATTCACCCCTATGTTCATTGCAGCATTATTTACAGTAGTCAAGATATGGGAGCATCTAATTGTCCTTCGATAGGTGAATGGATAAAGAAGAGGTGCTGTGTACAGGCAGACCTCAGAGATACTGCAGGTTCAGTTGCAGACCACCACAATAAAGCGAATATGTAATAAACTAAGCTACATGAATTTTTTGGTTTCCCATTATATATATGTTACACTCTACTGTGGTCTATTAAGTGGGCAAGAGCATTATTGCTTCCAAAAAAAAAAAAAAAGCCTAACCGTCACCTGAATATTCAGAGAGTTGTGATTTTTTGCACCAATAACATCAAAGATCACAGATCACCCTAACAAATGTAATAATAGTTTGAAATATTGCAAGGATTACCAAAATTGACAGAGACACCAAGGAAGCCAGCACTGTTGGAAAGCTGGTGCAGTAGATGTGCTTGACACAGAGTTGCCACAAACCTTCAGTTTGTATTAAAAAAAAACCAAAAAAACAATATCTGAGAAGTGCAATAAAGTGAAGTGTACAGTAAGATGAGGTATGCCTAATATACAACAGCATATAATTCAACCATAAAAAATAATGAAATCTTGCTAGGCAACAACAGAAATGGACCTAGTGAGTATTATCCTAAGTGAAATAAGTCAGAGAAAGACAGATACTGTATAGTCTCACATGGGGAATCTCAAAAACAAACCGAGGAACAAACAATGCAAAACAGAAACAGGTTTATGGATACAGAGATCAAACATTTGGTTGCCTTAGAGGAGGGGTTGGGTGAATTGGGTGAAGGAGATCAAGAGGTACAAACCTACAGTTAAAAAATAAGTCATGGGAAGTGATATATAGCATAAGGAGTGTTGTCAGTAACACTGTAATAATTTTGTATGACAGGTGGTTACATGACTTATTGTGGTAATCATCTTGTAATGTGTATGATTGTCAGATCACTATGTAGTACACCTAAATAACATATTTATATCAACTATATGTCAGTCAAAAAATTTTAACAAGAGGTGATATTCCAACATAAGCGATAGATAATTGCCCCCAAATTAACATTTTGAATAATCAAATCCATTTATAATCTGTTACAATTTTGTTTAAATCCAGTTAGTTTTAAAAAACAATGTTAATAGTATATAGTCAATTATTTTCAAAAACATACTTTGTAGAAAAGTTACTACCTTTTTATAAATAAAAATAGATATATACGTATAATGTCCTGTGACTTATGAAGGCAAGTGGATGTCGTTGGTGAACCTTGCAGGAGCTGTTCTGGTGACACTGATGGGACTTGAAGTTAGGTTAGAGTGCCTTGAGAAGGGAGTGAAGATGAGAACACAATAGTTCCATAGGTGATTTCTAGGGTCCCTAAAGTTCATAGCACCTTTTTCTTTGTTGTTTAATTTCTCTTGAAAGTGTGTTGCTTTTCTTTCCTTTGATGTCTCAGTGCTTCTATTATTATCAGCCACCTTTAACCTTGTGTATTAACTTTCAAAAAGAATAATAAAGGGGGAAAAAAAGAGCTGGAAAGACTATCCAAAAAATTTCTGTAAGAGAACAAGAGTTATAAGAAAAAGACTAAGATTGAAAGGGGTTCACAAAGGTATGTCTCCAGTAATAATAGAGCAATATAGGAGAGAACCCTTAGGACAGTCCTCTTATGTGCAAGGCACTTAGTAAATCACTTTAAATATGATAACTCATACATCCCTATCACAGCCCTAGGAATTACTTATCATTACCCTCATTTTCTAGATTTAAAGGAATTGGGGCAGGGAGAGGTTGAGTGAATTGTCCAAGGTCATCTGGATAGTGATGAAGCTGGAGTATAAAGTCAGGCGTCTCCAGTCTTTATAACTAAATGAGTATGAGTTTGGTGAGTGGAATCAAGGGATTTCAGAGTGGTGGAAGATACAGAAAAAGCAAGGGCTTTTTCTAACAAGAGCTGAAGCACGTTGAGGTGAAATGAACAGGAGGATGGAAGCGAATGTCCAGTTGGAGAATGGGTTACCAGCTCTCTTTCTGCAGATATCCCCAGCCTTTGCTAGTGATTCTCTTAGAGATCTCCCATAAGGTTGTTGAGGGCAGGGATGGAAATATTCACACCTCCTTGAGAGGCTGATCACCTCTCATCATACTTAGTCCTCTGTGTGTAGTTGCACCAAACTACTTCTTGCACACAGATAGCAGGGTGGGTTACTTGACATAGTATGACTCAGCTTTGAGGTCTTAGCCCCAGCTGTGGGATGACAGGGGGGAGAATCCCAAGTGATAAGATGTCACAAAAGTATTTTTCTCTTTTGCTACAATGTCTAGCCTTCAATAATAGTAGCTATTATAACATTTATGACTGTAACCTCACAACTGAGAAGAGGACATAGTTCTAAGGACGCGGTAGTCAAATAAGATATGTTTCTGCTCTTCTTGTTGGGCAACTTGGCCATATCGGAGTGATTGTTTTTGGCTTCTCTGGCACTGTACTTTCAGAGGGGCTTAGAGATGTTCAGATGAAAGTAAAAGAATTCACAGTGTTGTCGTACAAAAAATGGTGGTGTGGGAGGACCAAGGATGATTCACTTGGTACAGAGATGATTTGAAGGGAGCACAATATCCATCTTCAAATATTTAAAGAGTTAACCCTATGAAAAAGGAAGAAAAGGAATACTAATGGACATAAACCTCAGGAAGATACATTTTGCCTAATTCTAAGCAAGTAATTTCTCACAAAGCCTTGGAAAATTGTAACAGGCTGCCTTAAGGAGCAGTGGCCTCCTCAGCCTTGCAGGTGGTCGACATGGCCAAATACACACTTGGTAAGTGATAAATAAGTTGTGGGTAAATGACTAGAAAGTTGTAGAGGGTAATTAAGCTTATGGAGGATGCCTGATAAAATAAGCTTTCAAATGTATCTGTTGAATAGATGAATAAATTAATGGAGCTGGAGAGTATGACCAAGAGTCTATGATTCCATGCAAATCTCCATCTTTTGGGAAATCAGTCATGTTTCAGTGAGCATGGATGGTTTGGGATCCAGATGGGGGACAGGTCAGAGTGGGGACACGGGGCGTGGGCTGGGCTGGCATGGTGGGTAGGGGGATATGAGGCATGAGAATGAGGGCAGTGCTTCCAGCCAAACTGTCAGCTTCTATTTTTATCTTGAATCACTCCGAGCTCTTGGTAGCATAATTACTTTATGAATATCAGGAAAACACACCTTTATCTCTAAAGCAAATCAACATCAAAGGACAGGGTACAGGGAACTTTAGGTGAACTGTCAGTCACCCAGGGACAGCAGAACACACATTCTGGCAAGAGGATCAACATTCTTATTAAATAAAACCAAATTTATTAACATTGATCTTTACTTTGGACTTTTTTCCCTCTTTTTCTAAATGAAGAAACAAGGAATCAAAATGTATACTTCTACCTGTGACCTTCAGCTAACTGTATCTTTTAGCTTTTCTCTGTGGCTTCTCCTCAAACTGTTCTAGGACTCTATGGGAATTTAGAAATCCTGATGTTGCTGATTAAAAGTAGTTTTGCAAAAGCCTTGTTGATAAAAGTGTGAAGGCTATGGAGTAAATAGTAGTTCTGAATTGTCAAAACATGTCAGCACAAGCGCTCTAATAATATGTTTTGAACTGTAAAGCTGGTGGGTCAACTCTCACCACATTAATAGATCTTCTTTCTTCCTATGGATTTTCTTTGACATTAAATTTTCATGGTGACAGAGCACCAGCATTGCCAAATGTATTCTTCATAGCTGAAAAAATATATAAACCAAATGCTATAAAACAAACCATGGAAACCGTTTAACTCCACCCACCCAGAGCTGACATTCAGATAAAATGAATCAGTCAACTTGAAGGATATATATTTTTTTAGAGTTGGCTACAATGAATGTAGAACTATGAACTATGTCTTTTTTTTTTTTTTTTTCTGTAAGGTCAAGATCAAGGAGATAAAGAGTTAAGCAAGAAGGTCTTTGTGGTTTATAATTCTATAAAGGAAATAAGAACAGCTCCCAATGGACCAGCGTGAAGATGAAATTAAATAGAAATGATGATAAAGGTCTCCTTTCTGACCCACTCTCCAGACTGAGGTGTCATCAGTAGGCATGCTTTTCCTAGTTCTTCTTCATCCCTCATTCCAGCTGCTGGTAGGGTTATTCTTGGCTACCTACAATACAGTTGCTTTATCGGAGAAACATGATCAAAGAAGGTTGGAACTGAAAGGACTTGTAAGATCTGATAGCCCAATTTCATTTTACCCATGAGAAAAAAAAACCCGATGCTCATGAAGTTGGAGTGGTTACCCCTGCCCACACAAGAAGCTGGTGGCATTCACATGGGTAACAGCTATCTCTCGTTACAGCAGTCATATTTTTAAAACTTGAAATATGTTAGGTAACTTAATCCTCCCAACAATCTTACAAAGTAGGAAAGTCTTGATCATTTTACAGGTCCGAAGAGTCTGTGTGACTCGTTTCAGGTAAAAGCCAGGAAGTAGCCAAGCAAAGACTCACACACAGGCATCTATGATAGGGAAATTCTTGGGTTTTTTTGAAGTAGATGAATTTATGTTGTGATTCTTGTATCAGCACTTACCAGCTATGAGATTTGGGGCAGTCTACTAAATCTAAGCCTCTGTCCCCTCATCTGTAAAAGAGAGTAATGTAGGATAGTTGTAAAGATTAAATGAGATCATATGTCTTAGCATAGTGCCTGGCACTTAGTAAATACTGAGTAAACAGTAGCTATGATTATTATTATCATTATTTCTATATCTTAGTCCTCTGGAGTCTAGGACTTTCCACTAAACTGCATATCTTATTGTCAGGTTTCTTCCAGACTCTTCTATAAATGTGATGCTGTAAAGCCTTCAGTCATATGTTTCAATATCAGAGCTGAATTAGGTAAAAGTACACAGCTTCCCCAACCAAAGTAATTAAAAAAATTTTTTTTTTAGTCTTCTTTCTTGTTCTTAGTTTTTTAACGTAATTAAGGGTATACATAGTTTCCAGACTTGTTAAACGCATTTTATTCTTCTCTTACCTCTTTTACCCTCTTCCTCTACCCATACCTGAAAATGACTCCTGTCAGTGACTCTCTCCTCACTGCCCCCTTCTCCCACACTCCCTGTATAGAAATATATAATTATATAAACATAGAATTCTATTGTATTACCCAAAGCCACCTTAGGTAAAAATGTAAATACATGATCAGCAAATTTCAGCATCTAGAGTTGCCTGGAAGTCATGTCATCCAGTCATTTTGGGGGGAGAGTGTGAGTTGAGGGGTGTGGAGGAGGATTTATGATTTTGAGTTATACTCCAACCAGCATCATTCCATCATGACAGCATGATTTGAAAGTTTCCTGAATAGCCAGTAATTCTCTCCCTGCCACTCCCATCGAGCCAATAGCTGTCTAGATCTAGAAATGTTAGTTCAGTCATTGATCGTTTGGGGAATAACAGTAGTAAGAGTGTTGGTTTCCTGGATGTGGGGTTCTGGATTATAAAACTATTTCAGGTGTTTGAAAGCAGCAGCATTTTTCTGGGATCAATTCTTAAAATTTAGGTGCCTCACTATTACTATGGATTCTTAATCTCATGAGCTTGTAACTGTATCCAAAGTTATCCCAAAATATATAAGCTCTATTATGGGAGCTCTTTGCTAAGGGTAGGATAGAAGCCAGTTTAAGAGCTTGCAAGTAGAGTGTGGGGAGAAGAATGATGTTGAAAAACACCTGGAAAGTGTCTTTAGATTTTAAATTTCATGAGGGATAATTTGTTATGCTGAATTACTCTAATATTCCTTTCAAGTCTATAACTGGATGATGTTGATAATTGATTCCTTCCTGCTGCTTCTTGTATCCAAAAGAGTTGCTTAGTGGAGCCAACCACTCTTTCTCTATGATTTAAATAGAGAAAACCACAATAATATGGAATCGACAGTAGATCATGGTTTTATCTTCCAAGATATTGAGACTCAATTTATTTATTTATTAGTTGAGCACACACTGTGATCCACCAAGACTTGACAGGTTCTGTAGAAGTGACTTAAACCAACCCAAGCAAGAGAATACTCCTTTATTTTTAAAGAGGAGCAGTCTTTTCTAATAATCATAATGCCTGGGCATGCTTGCCCTGAGACACCCCAAATTTATCAGAAGGTTGCTTTGAGAATGTGGAATCAGAACAGTGACTGTGTCTGCTTTTTTGTTTGTTTGTTTATTTCCTCGGACTATGGTATCACCTGCAATACATACCTCTGCTGTAGCAGCAGTGATTATATTCATTCAGTACCCATTCTACACAATTTATCAAGTGAGTGTTATGATCCCAACACTATATGAGGTTCTGGAAAACACGCTACCATTTATTGAGCACTTAATGTGTACCACTCACTTTTACAGATCCAGCAATTTATGTGTAGAAGAGTTGTGTACCAATAACTCACCCAAGATTACATACCTTGCCTTACCTGTCTCTTCCACCCCTTGATGATGTCAGCTGCCTCCTCTTTAGTGCCTCTCCTTCCCCACTGGGGTCAATCCTGAGATATCAGTAAATTGCCAATTAGTCAGCAATACCTAACATCACAGTGCTTACTTTTATGCTCTCCATTTCCCCAAAATTAAAGTCTTGAAACTAATGATAAATAGAGCTGGGTTTGGTCTAAAATAAGGCCAGTATTACAGCTGGAGCACCAGTAGGCCATGGTCTTTATATTCTGTCTCACAGTGGCAATAGACTTGGAGTGAAGGAGCCAGCCATTCTTTCTGTCTCCCTCCTCCCTCTTCTTTTTCTCTCCTCTCTTTCCCCAGAAACATGTATCTGTGAGATGGCTGGGAAAGATTAGACTTGGAGATATGGACTGGGAAAGAAGTGCTTTTCTCTTTGTCAGGTCTTGGATGGATAGGACATGGTGATTTCCTTTCTCAAGCAACCCTTCTTAAAGAGCTCGGTGACTGCACTTAAACCTATTCTGTGGGTAGAAGCTGGGAGGGTCTTGGGAAGTGGGCCAGGTGGTGGGAGGTCTAAACACTACAGGGTAGGTCAACGTGAGACTCGACTTTCCTAATGAGGAGAAACACTGGTCCATGTATGAAACATACGGGTCCTATTGACCTGGCAAATAAAAGCACAAGATTGACATGAAGGATGTAAGAGGATGAGAGTATAGAAAATCAAATGTAAGGTGGAAAAAGTGTAAACAAATACAATCAGGTTAAGACAATCACTTTTAACGTCCATATGGGAGGATATTACATAATTAGTAAGAATAATGTGAAATCATGTTCATTGTCTTGTTAATGCAGACACAAAGTATTGATAAGAAAAACAGTTGCAAAAGAGTAGAGGGTGTACAACTGCAAAATAGAAGAAAAAATATGTTTCTATAGAAGGATGGTCCTAACATGTTATTAGTGGTTTTCGTTGGGTGATGAGATGACAGGTGACTTAATTTCTTCTTTATGCATATTTGTATTTTCTATAATACATTTATATTTGTATTTTTTAAACGTTTTTCAACAGTAGAACCTGAAAAATAAAAATTTTGTTCCAGTGCTTCTATACTAAAAGCAGGAAGCAGTTTATAACTGTTAAATTTGGCCACCAAATACATGGGTTATTTTGGTCTCATGACAGATGTTTATAGAACAGGGTGTCCCAGCCTCTCCTAAGTCAGATCTGCCGACTTCGTGCTTTGCACACTGCAGTCTGCTGTGGACACGAGGAAAGTAGAAGCTGAAAAGGAATTTAATAACCCTAGTTCTGTCGGGGCTAGGGAAGAGGCAGAACCCTCAAGGGACTAGTTGTCAACAAATTCTCAGCTCTTTCTCTAGCTCTCGCACTGTCTGGAGATAAGAATCTCTTGTAACATCCATTTCCAGCTATGCTGTACTTCTTCCCCATCATGCTGTGCTAAGTACCATCAACAGTGAGAGAGCTAACAGTAGCAGAAGGCAGCTGTATATTTTTAAAAAGACCCAAGCCCTCTAGTAGCACAGCAGTCTGAGGCCACTTATCCCGACCAGTGCCGCTGAGTACCTGAGTGTGCCAGGATTCTCCGCAGCTTAATACACGGCATCATTATGGGATAGAAGCATTTGTCTTCATAGTCATAAGCTGAGCGATCAAGAAAAGTTAAAATGTTGGTAATAATATTAGCCGATTTATTGAAAACCTTCTGTCGTCAGGATGATTATCAGGGCTTTATAATACATGTAGTATATATATAATATGGGTAATTACATATGTGTGTGTGTATATCTATCTATCTATCTATATATATATATATTTAGATAAATAGATAGATATACACAGTTGACCCTTAAACAACACAGGTGTTAGGGGCACCAACCCCCTGCCCATTTGAAAATCAACTTATAATTAAATCTTCCCTCTGTATCAACGGATTCAACCAGCCTCACATCATGTGGCACTGTAGTATTTACTAATGAAAAAAAAGGCATGTATCAGTGGACCCATGCAGTTCAAACCTGTGTTGTGCAAAAGTCAAGTGTGTATATATATATATAAATCTATATACCCACACACATACATACATATATTTTTTTTTTCAGTTAACGTGTATATGTCCTGTTTAAGAAGGCAAGCAACCGTGTAGTTTTTCAATAATTTCCATTCAAAATGTTTTTTTTTTTTCTTTTTTACTTTTCCACTTAAAAGAGAGCCACATCAGTCACTTGGAATAACAGTAAACATGAAGCTCTTTTCCTTGTGTTCTCGTATCCTGCTATTCGTTTTATAATAATAAAGCAAGCAGTAAGTTATGGTTGGAGAGGTGAAATGAAATGGGACACTATCTGACTCTTTCTGCTGAGTGTAGAGAACTTACCAACTGTTCTGGGTACCGAAGCATCAAACGTGTCAGATTTTATCCACCCGTTCCTTTTCCTTTCTTACTCCTGCTGCCCTTGAGGACACAACCATGGTCCTGGGGGCAGCTGGTAGTCGAAGGGGCTGCTGGGGGTGTCCTTCAAGGCCACTGCCAGCATCTCACAGCCGCTTGCGTGTATCCTGTTCCGAGCAGACGTTCCACCCTCGCCCTTTCATCACCCAACTCTCTCATTTCCTCATTGCCTTGGTCTCATCTGTCCCAGCAGCCAAAGCAGGCCCTTTCGGTTAGGATTCTTTTGCGGTCTTCAACACAGAAAAACACACATTTCGATTCCTCTCTTTCCAGTGGTCGTCCTTGAGCCTTACCCTCCACCTCCACAAGGCCTCAGTAACTGCCGTCGGCATTACCTTGGGGTTCCGTTGTGTCTGTTTCCTCCCTGCACCAGTTCAAACCATTGAAACCATTACTGCCTCTCCCTTTATCCTTTGTTTCCTTGCCTCCAACCTACTTCCCCACTATTCTCCATTCTTAGGCCGAAGTTTTGTCTTAAAATCCACTGCTCAGCCCACGTATCCCCCCACTGTCTCATACTTTATGGGACTCTACAGTAGAACCCAAATTCCTATGTGGGACCTCAGGTTCTATTCCCAGTCTCTTCACCTGCACCAGCCCTTCCTCTGTGTCCTCTAGGTTCAGCCCAAATAGATGTCCGGAAGGAACACGCTCCATTCCTCTGTGCCTTTGCTCACGCCGCTTCCTCTGTCTGGAATAATCCCTCGTCCTTTCTACCCTGTACAACGCTTCTGGTCTGTCAAGCCTCGGCTCGGTTGTTACTTCCTCCTTGAAATCATAAACCTGGCCCCCAAGTTTATAATTAGTCAAGTGCTTAGCTTTGCTCTCAGAGCATTTTGTCCATATCTCTGGTGTAGCTTTTCTCATCACTGACTAACCTTTCAGTGCTTTTTGTCTGTAAGATGGAGAGACTCATAGTATTTACCTCCTAGGGCTGTAGTAAGGGTCAAATCAGTTGATATACATAAAGTTGTAAGAGCAGTGACCAGCCCCTAGTTGTTACGGTGCATGTTGGTAATTGCTGTTAGCATTATGGTCGTTTTCACTCAGACTGTGAGAGCCCTGAGAATAGGGGCAGGTCTTATTCACCCACGTACACCCAGTACCCAGCCCAGCAACTGTGTGTAGAATTGAACTGAATTATTTGGTGCCCTCACTAGGCCCCCTCACGCACAGAGAAGTTGGAGGGAAGAGAAACAGGATTGAAATTCAGGAGACTGTTTTTTCTGCTAGAGCAAAGCATTTGGACAGATATCTGGGTGGGAATAAAGCCAAGAGATTTGGAGAAAACCCCGGATGCTGTAACACCCTCACCTGTTAGCTCGGACCCTTGCAGTCTGCTGCCAGACAGGACATTAGAGAAGAGCCCTGGAATCCGTCAGTACCTGTGCTTGGAAGTCGCCCCCTGTCATGGGCTTGTCTTACTTCATTGTTTGAAAAGAGGAAGCAGCCACACTGAGCCTCTGTGCCCCCAGCTGTTGGACGACTTGTATTCTTTGCGCTGATGGGGTAGCCGGGAAAAGCAGGGCTAGCTGAACCCTCAGCCTGGTGAGCTTCCACTATGGGGATTCGTCGGGATGCTTTGTAGAGACTTTCCCCAGGGGCAGTGAAATATGAATCAAGATAACCTTCTCACTGGAGGTCCCTATTCGTTCCACCATTCAAATACCATATAGAATGAAGGTTCCTTAGCTGTATATTCAAGGTCCTCCTTCATTCGTATACCCTTGGCTCCAGCCACCCTGTCCTCCAGACCTGTGCCTACCTGTCTCCACATCACAGCCCGCCCCTGAAATGCCCTTCCCCTATCTGCATGTGTCTATACCTTCCTGATCTCTCAAGGTCATCGAAAATGTGAATTCCCTTTACCAGGTGGGCCAATCTTAGGATGTCCAGCACATCCACAGTCCCTTCTGCAGGGATTCCCACCAGTAACTACTTGGGAGGGAAGTAGCCCAAGTGGTCCCTGAATCATAACTTCCTGGTTGTGTAACTTGTGACCCTTGCTCCTCTGCCACTGCTGGCTGGTGAGGTGGCAGGGAGCCCTGGCCAGCAGATAACTAGGTGAACAGATGAGAGCTTTGCCCAACAGGGATCTGAGTACACTGGGCCAATCATATTCTTTCTTAGGCAATTTTAATGTAAACTAGAGGAACAGGTGCACAGTGGTAGAATGCAGGCCAAGAGACCTTGAGGCGGTAGGTCCTGGAGAAACTGCCAGCCAGCAAAAGCCATAATTAAGCAAAATCCGAAATATAAGTACAGTAAGGCATGAGGAAATTAGTTGATTGTAGCAGGAATCGTAGGGAGACATTCAGGAACCCAGGACCCTAAGAACAATTACCACACAGACCTGTGCTCTGGTGGATCCATAACCCCGAGCTGTTTCCAGCCTACTTTGCTGACCCCATAGGTCCCACTGAGGACCAGCTTCATAATTTACAGGGCCCCGGTGAAAAATGAAAATGCTACACTCCTCGTTCAAAAATGTTTAAGAATTTCATGACAGCAGCCCTACTTTTAGTAAACCAAGTGAGTCTCTGTTCCTCGCAACTGTAATAGTTTGGCTGAAATATTCCTTGATCCCCTTCAGTTGTAACTAATCTTGCTTTGAAGCGGGTCTCTTGATAACTCCAAGGTATGGTATGGTATTGTATTTGTATCCTGAGGCACTTAGCACTTTCCATACTGCGCTGGTGGTTATTGGGATGTCTTATCCCCCCTCCTAGAATGCCTGGTTTATCTTTCTTGCCTCACCGCCTGTTTCTATCCAGCTCACTTTGTTTTACCAACCAGCTAGCAAAGGGATCGGCTTGTCTCCTGTTTGAAGCAAGTTACCAAGAGTCGTTACATGACCACGGATAAGACTGAACTGTCCAGTTCTTGGGATCATTCCTTGCACAAAATATGCCCCTGGTGTTAGAATGATCACAGCTGGGCGTGTCCCTCTGATGAGGGAGGAATAACATTCTAGTGATCACAGAATCGCTGCTCATAGATAATAGTTTCCGTAATCACCTAAAGAGGCTTTGGGGGCTCTTGAGTTGGCAAAGTAGGCTTACAGGTTATATCGCATGTATTAAGCACTTAACTTTGTGTCATTAACTGTACTAATTTACCTACATCAGCTTCCTTAACTTGATTCTCACCATGAACACAACACAGAAGGTGCCGTTGTGCCCATAGGACAATAATAGAAAGAACTAGGGCTTTGATTACATGGACCAGGGGATTAAAAAAACAAATAGCAGAAGGCACAACCAAGAGCGTTTGTCCACACTCTTAGCCTCTAGCTCCGGTGCTTCATCGAAGTGCAGTTTCACTCAGCCTACAAGAGTGGCCCTGGGCAAATTAGTGTCTACTGCTCCCTTCTCTCCCTCACTTGAGACATTTGTCCCGGCTCTTTGGGAATTGCTGCCTCTCCCGCAGGTATCCATTCCCAGCACGCTCTGCCACCATGCCTGTTATTAAAGAAAAAACATTCTCTGCTAAACTTAGGGGTTCCTAGTATTTGCATTTTTTTAAAAAAAGAGTCCAGAATATTAATCTGAAGCATGATGCTTCTAAACCTTTCCTACAGCAGTGATCTGAAAGGCAGAGGGAGATGAGCAGTCAGCCACTCCAAATGGAAGTTTTCTTTAAGTCTTGTGGATTATTTGTAAAATCCATGAAAATTTTTTGTTCTTCGCCATAATGTGTTTATGTGGGTATTAAAATAACAGTTACTTTCATCAGACTTGATTGACGTAGAACTCTTACTAAATTATTTAACTCTCCATCCCCACCCACCCCAACTCTTGGTCAAAATGGGGTTCTTAAAACCTGTGTCATATCTATTATGTGGTTCTTATATCCACTGGCTCACCTCTGAATCCTGCAGTCTTATGAACTGAAAAGTCCTAAGTTAATAAATTGTTAAAGGCAGAATTGGGGCACCAGAGAGGGGGTGAATGATGGAGGAGAAGGATGTCTTCCCTGTGGGCAGTTCACACTGCTGGCCCATTTCCTGGAGGTGCCTTTCCGGGTGTCAGAGTCATACGTCGAGAAGCAAGAGCCTTCTCTCTGGGCTGTTGAGCACACAGCTGACATATGGCTTGGGGTGGAATTGTCATGCTGATCAGGAACACTTACAATCAGAACACGTCTAAAAGAAGGAACTTGAAACCATGACAGAACAATGATAGCAAACAATATTAGAGCACTAAAAAAATAAGCTAGACATTTGGTAAGTGATTCTTTTTCAATATATATCATTTGATTCAATACATACAGCAGCCTTCTGAGGTACAGTTATCATCTAAATTTTACAGATGGGAAAATTATGGCTCAAAGAGATTGAATAGCTTGCCTAAGTTCCTGGAGTCGTAGCTGGTAGATGACTTGGCAAGATTGTTGATTATCTGCCCAATTACCACTCCCTCTTTCTTTGCTGACTGAGCCATGATTGAGCTCATCCTATTCTAAAGAGGTCTTGTCTTTCTAGAGAGGCTGGGTCCCTCTCTGGGCCCATTGGGAGTAAGGGAGATGATGAGCCTTAAAAGTTTAAGCCAGTCATGGTCATTGCATCGGCCTTGTCAAATGACAAGCTGAGGCTTTATCCTTTCCTCCAGTGATCAGATAGAGGGATAGCTGATCCCTCTAAACCAACCAGGGACTAGGCAGAGTTGAGGCTGGTTGCAGTTTTTGAAAGTTTCTGTCTACATCTTCTTCTCTTCTCTTCCTAAAGGATAGTTTTCAAAATCTTTTGACCGAGAGCCTAGTATGTTCACTGGGGCACCTTCACCTGGTAGCCTTGAACTTGAATGCTTATCCACATCACAGTGAGACCACAGGAAACCCCACTCAGTTTTGCAGTGGTTTTCTTCTTCGCTATTTAGCCTAATACCCTATACGGCTCCAGAATTTGACAAAAGTCTTGGGGAGAAACTAGCCTGTGCATTAGGCTCAGTTCTCTGAACTTCTGTTACCATCTGGACATCAACCCTGCAAGTCTTTCATTTTGTCTTTCTGGCTTCATGAGACCACCAAAGGTCTCTGGTTTCTCTGTTCCCCAGCAGTGACCCAGTGTTCAGGCAAAGGCCACGTTCTCAGCCTCTTACCTTGAGCCTCGATTTGGCAGATACCCCCAAAACAAAAGAGGCTCCAGAAATCTGCACGTCTCTCCACAGTTCTCCTTGCGCTAGAATCCTGTGCCCTCCAGTCCCTGTTGCGTCAGCACCTTTCTGATGCCTTTAAATATTAGAGGATTTAAACATTTTGCCCAGTTCCGTTTTTCTCAGTGGGAGCCTTGGTCAGGCACATGCTTAGCCATGTCTTCCTGAGAAAATAAAGCAGATGATGGAAACTGACAATCTTTTCTTATAATTTTTTATTATAAACATTTTCAGTTTTCAGAAAAGTTGAGAGAATCAATATCATTACACGCATTGCACACATTAAAAAATTATTACCACTTCGCTATATTTGCTCTATCATCTAATTTCTGCTGAACCATTTTAAAGCAGTTTGCGATCTTATGGCACTTCCATCACAAATAATTCAGTATATATCTTCTAAAAATAATATTTCCTTATACCATGGTACCATATTGTACCTTAAAAATTAACAATGATTTCCTTATATCATCCACTAACTAGTCCATAGTCAAATTTTCCATTGTCCTCAAAATACCATCTATAGCCGTTTCTTCCAGCTTAGATAAAATTATGCATTAGCTATAATGTTTCTTTTAATCTAGACTCTTTTTTTCATGACATTAACAGTGTGAAGATGCCAGAGCAATAGATTCAGATTAAATACTTTTGGTAAGGACAATGCATAGATGATCTGCGTAGGCATCCTGCATTATCTCAGCAGACACGTGTTGTCCATTGCTTCACTGTTAGTGATGCTAATTTCATCACTAGGTTAAGGTGGTGACAGTCAGATCTTTCCACTGTAGACATATTTTTCCTTTGTCACTGCCAAGTCATCCAACACTGTGCAAGTGTCCTGTTCCCCACCAGTCTTTCACTTACTGGATTTAGTATTGATTGATCGTTCTTGCCTGAGTAAGTTATTTTATTGAAGATTGCAACATGGGAAATTTTTTAATTCTGTTATTCACCCTTCATTCATTACCTGGCATTCGTTTCTGTTTCATAGTTGTTTTATAAACTTCCCCTCATCAGCTGAGGATAAAGTATAGTTCCTCCCACTTATGGAGGATAAATTCTAGTATTTTTCTGAATGAGGAGATGATATGTCACCCTTAATGCTGATAAATAAGTTTATTTCTTTTTTGAGTATAAGCATGGACTTGTGGACCTTTATTTGTTCGATATGTTCAAGAATTACAGTCATTGTTCTTCTTGATGTTTAAATTATGCCAAATATTACCCGTGGTAGTTCCTCTCGCCTGGCTTGTGTGTCATATTTGAGTATTTCTGTGCTTTCCGGCACAGCAAGATGTTCTATTCTCACCTTTCAACACTCAAGTTATTTCTTCAAGAAGTCTTGGCTCCTCTAACTGGGGAATAGTATGGTTAGGGAAACCAAGGTAATCAGACTAGTATTGCTCATTACTATAACGATGACACTGCATCAGGGCCTTTCCATAGACAGAGATGTGTTGTGTGGTTGACCCTTGAACAATGCCGGGGTTTGGGTACCAACCATCCATGCAATTTGACTTTATAGTTGGCCTTCCGTATCCATGGTTCCACATCCACAGATTCAACCAACTGTGGATTGTTTAGTACTGTAGTATGTATTTAGTGAAAAAATCCACATATAAGTGGATCCTACAAGTTCTAACCCATGTTGTTTGAGGGTCTGCTGTGTGTGTGTGTGTGTGTGTGTGTATTAACATATATATGTTATATTTGTATCTCTTTTTGTTTCTGCTGAAAATCTTGGTTGCTAGCAATATATTTCCTAATTTTTCTGTGCTACAAATGTATAAAGTAATTTCAAAATTATAGTACTGTTACCATTAAATCTTGGGATATATTCCACTAAAAATGAACAGTCAAAAGTCAATTGAAATGATTCCTTTTAACGGATGACTACATTACCAATTTGATATATTCTTAGGTTCATTTGGTTTCAGTTGGTTTTCAATTTTATAGTTTAATTTTTTTTAAGTTTTATTTTGTTTTTGAATATGCAAATGTTTCCATTGCCTCCTGTGCATTCCACTGAGGAGGGAGAGATTGTCACGTAGGATTAGGGGAATAGCCAGACACACAATACCTGACACCAGACAGATAAGATAGCAGCCACATACATTCACAGCCCAGGGGGGGACACTGCATGTCCTTCAGGGCCACATAGGGGTTGCACTCAGGAACAGAGTGAACGACCAGTAGCTGGGGGAGGCAGGCTTTGTAGTATCAAGAGGGCGAGGTGCCCCTGGTTCCTGTGGGAGGATACAATTGACTTGTTTGAATAATTCTGTAAGCTGGCAGAGAGCTGGAACCCTCTACTCAGAGATAATCAGGAACTGTGCCTGGTCTCTTTGCTGTGGAGAGTTGTTCAGCTGAAGGACCTTATCCACAGGAGCAGAGTCTGGGAGGAAGGGGGACTTGAGTTCAAGGCCCTCCTGATTTTGCCAGATGTCAAGGCAGCACATCATGTCAAGCCTTAATTTAGGTCTTAGACAACAGTAGAACATTTATGTGGCTCAAAAGCCAAAACTAAAAATGGAAACTTCAGAAAAATATTGTTTCAATTCTTACCCCCTCCACTCTATTTTCCATGTAGATGGCCTATTTTCTTTGGTTTTGATTTGTTTTTCTAGTGTTTCATTTTGAAAATAATAAGCACATAAGGAAATTTCTCTTTCTACTATCTATCTATCTATCTATCATTTATCTTTTCCCTTCCTTTCTCACACAAAATAAGCATACTATATACATTCTGCATCTTGCTGCTTTTAGCAAGAACACTTCATATGACTACATAGAGGTCTTTGTCATATATATATTTATATATATATATTTTTACAACTACATGTATGGAAGTAACCATAGTTTATTTAACCAGTCCTTTATTTTAATAGATGTTTGAGATATTTACAATCTTTTGATATTACAAATACTTCCATAATAAATAACATTGTACATGTGTTATTTTGTTTTTTGGGGGGGTATATCTTCCTGAAAGAGACTAAAAGTGGGATTGCTGAGTCAAAATGTAAATTCATGTAAAATTTTGTTAGATATTGCCAAATCCCTGTTCATGTGAAGTTGTGCTATTTTCCACTTCCCAACAGTAATTTATGCCTCCCTATTCCCTCACTGACAGTATATATTTTCAAACTTTTGGAGTTTTTGCCAGTATGAGAAATGTTATATCAGTGAAGTTTTATTTGTATTTCTCATCTGAATGAGATTCATGGATCTTTTCGTGCATTTAATTCATATTTAGATTTATTTTTCTCTGAAACGTTTGTTATGGTCTTTTGCTTAACATTTTCATAGATTTCTTGCCTTTTTCTTCTAGATTTTAAAGAACTCTTTATATATTGGAAGATTAGTCCCTTTTTGTAATATAAGTAGCAAATATTTACCCTCAGTTGGACATTTTCTTTAAATTTGATTATGATGTTCTTTGCTATACAAAATAATTTTAATTTTAATATATTTGAGTTAAAATTTTTTTTATTTATTGTTTCTGGATCTTCCCCACTCCCAAGTAATAAATGAATCTATCTATGTTTTCTACAAGTACTTACATGGTTTCATATTTTGGCAGTTAGATCTCTGCATAAACTCCATTTGGAGTTTATCCTGGTATATGGTGTAAAGTATGAATTCAATCTTAACTTTTTCCAAATGTTTAATTGTTCCAATACTTATTATGAAAATGTCTATTTTCTCAAATGATTTGATATATCACCTTTATCAAATAAATTTCTACATGTACTTTTAATGCAGTTTTTATCAAATGTATCTATCAGTGTTGTACTCATTTGATTAAATGTGTTGGAAGTTTTCTTCCTTTGCATCTGCTCTGGAAGAGTTCAAATAGCTTTGGGCGTGTCTAGTCTCTGGAGGTTTGGTAGAATCTTGTGAACATACATATGGGCCTGATGGTTTCTGAGGGTTTGTAGCACCTTGATAACTTTCACTATTTCTTCTCTAGAATTTTTTCTTTTTAGCCTTTACTGCACTCAGTTTTGATAAACTCTGTTTTCCTAGAAAATAATACATTTCATCTAGGTTTTTCAATTTACTTCTGTAGAATTGTTCTAAATAACCTTTTATGGCTTTTAATATTTCCTTTCTTTCAATAATATTTTCCTTTTATCATTCCTTATTTTGCATAATTGTGCTTTTTCCTTTTATTTCTTTTGTATAGCTAACTAACAGTCTGCCTATTTTGTTGATTTTTACAAAGAACAGGCTTTTAAAAAAGTAATTTTACCTCTTTCTATATTTTAACTTAATTTCTCAAGTCAGTCATTTTCAAAACAAAGAAACAAACACCTGCAAATAAGCAATTGTAGAGCGTACCCTTAATTGTAACAGGAAAGAGGACTACATCTATTAGACAAATCACTCATTTTCCCCCGAAGCTCAGCCTCTACGATTTTCTCCATCTATATGTTGGAGTTCAGAAGACTGCAGGTCCATGTAGCTGAACCATAGACTGTTCCATTTTTCAAGCCTCCTCCAGATTTTACTGACTTCTCACTGGTGATAGGTTTAATCAGTCTTTATTTGTTCATATCCTTGCTTCACAGGACAATAAGGCAGCAACTCCAGGGACCACGGGCTTAGCCAGGGGTGCTTTTGATGATGGAGGAAAAAGCCACACGCCAAGAATAGAAATTTTGCTTTCTACACTAATGGAGGAACGTCGTCCTTCCTAACCCCAAATTTGAGGCAGTTCTTTGGGGATTCTTAACAGTAAAGTTCTTATGGGCTCTAGAAGAAATAGGCCGGGGGTTGAGAGGCTGTATCTTGGACGAATGGGCTCTGTGTCCTCACTGGTTTCCCCATTTGCCTTTCCTCTTCCTCCCTCCCTCCCTGCCCTCCTCTTTTTACCCACCTTCAATGCACCAGATTATTTGAAATCCAAACCCAGTGAAGCCCTGTTTTTAGATTTCTTCCTGGTAAAGTTTAGTAATCTTTTCTTCTAAAAGTTTTCATTATGGACCTTTTTGCCTATCTTTTCTCCTAGGATTTATATGGTTTCAGGTCTTACATTCAAGTTTTTAATCCATTATGAGTTAATTTTTGTATGTGGTGTTAGATAGGAGTCTAGTTTCATTCTTTTGCATGTGACCATCCAGTTTTAACAACACCATTTAAGACACTATCCTTTCCCCATCGTGTGTTATTGCCTCTTTTGTTGTAAATTAATTCTAGGTTGCTGTGGGTAGAATGAACATCTTAACAATATTCATTCTTCCAATCCATGAGCACTTTATCCAGCTAAAAAGCAATAGATAGATAGGTAGGTAGATAAAAAAATAGAATACTACGCAGCCATAACAAAAGAATAAAGTTTTGCCATTTGTGACAACATGAATGGACTTTGAGGGTATTATACTAAGTGAAATAAGTCAGAAAAAGACAAATACCACAAGATTTTAGTTATATGTGGAATCTAAAAAACAATACAAACAAAACAAAACCCAGACTTACAGATACAAAGAACAGATTGGTAGTTGTGGCAGGGGAGGGGGAGAGGGGGGGATTAGGGGGGCAAAGTGGGTGAAGGGGATTAAGAAATATAAACTTACAGTCATAAAATATGTCATGAGGATGTAATGTACAGCATGGGAAATATAGTCAGTAATGATGTATTAACTGTAAGATGACAGATGGTAACTAAATTTATTGTGGGGACCATTTTGCATGGCATAAAAATGTTAAATCACTATGTCATACACCTGAGACTAATATAATACTGTATGTCAGTTATACCTCAATGAAAAAGAAAATGCAGACTCATTTCAAATTTAGTTTAAAATGGCCCAAAGTCTGGATAATGAAATCACTTACAAATTCTGAAACTTTCAGGCACTTGTAAACATGCAAACCAAGTCAACAAATTATTGCCTTGTTTCACAAATAAATGGGAACATTTTTATCGTGTACTATTAATAATTTATAAATGGCTGCCTTGAAAGTGCTAGAAGTAACTGAAAGCAATTTATTCTAAGCTCTAAACTAATAACATTTATTGTTTGTTTTTCTGGTCTTATAAGCAATATAATTTCATTGCTGGAATTTGGAAAATAAGAAACTTAGCAAAAAGAAAAGAATAACTCTATTACTTTGAAATAAACAACTGAAATATTTTGGCATTTTTTTCTTGAGGTACTTCCATGTTTATATTTATTTTAAAATGAAATAATTTTTATATACGGTTTATATCCTATTAATAAGTTAACGTAGTTCATGATCATAATATCCTATCTCTAAATATTTTTCAAAATTAGTGGATTTTTTTGAAGTAAAATTGCTTTACAGTGTTGTGTTAGTTTCTGCTGTACAATGAAATGAATCAGCTGTCTGTATACATATATCCCCTCCCTCTTGGACTTCCCTCTCCTCTTCCCCCCCACCTCACCTAGGTCATCACAGAGCACTGAGCTGAGCTCCCTGTGCTTTATAGTAGGTTCCCACTAGCTATCTACTTTACACATGATAGTGTATTTATGGCAAATCTAATCTCCCAATTCGTCCCACCCTTCCCTTCCCCACCCTGTATCCACACTACGTCTACGTCTCTATTCCTGCCCTACAAGTAGGTTTTTAATGGCTACACAATAACCCATAATACAGATCTGGTTTAATTTCTTTATCTAGTCCTCTAATGTTTAACATTGAGTGTATTTTCATTTGATGATAGTAACCTGCCGTCCTTCCTTTGGCCCATAAATCTGAGCGTTTATTTTGATGATTTCAGGAATTGTGTTTATTATCTTAGGATAATAAACAATGAAAGGCTTACTGATACAGATTTCCAAGTCATTTTCAAAAAGGACTGTAGTAATTAACATGTGATTTATAAATGTGGTTACAAAGAATGTGAGGGCCTTTATGGGGCAGAGGTAGTTAGACCTTAGAGCTTAAAGGGAACAGTGCAGCCCTGTGATACCTTAGGTTGACTCTCATGGGTCCTCCAAACCCCATGGATTTCGTGAGCTATTGCCCTTTCTGGTGGAAAAGTCCCAAGATACACATTCTGGGGAAATGTTGTGAACTGGAAAAGGAACTGGACTAGGATTAAACAGAGAACAGGATTCATTCTGCTGCTTTTTCAAATCTTCTCTGGGCCTCTGAACCATGTGTGTCAATCAGGATTGATTAGGTTAGTGCCTTAGAGTTCAAAGATGTCCCCTATGATCCCCACACCCTAGTGTACACTCTCTGTGTAAACCCCAGGACTATAAATATAATGGATTTATGTGTAAGATCTACCTGGAAAAAGGGCAATTATCCTGGGGGTGCTTAACCTGAGTCAGATAAACCCTTTAAATCTGAGTCTAAAGGCCAAGTCTGGACAAGTCAGGGAGATATGAAGTGCAAGATGGGCTTGGCATGGAGGGACTTCCTCCATGGCTGTCTTGAGAGAGGGAGGCCACATGGCCAGGCATGTGGGCAGCCTCAAGGAGTTGAGAGCAGCCGCCAGATGACCACCAGCAAGAACACGGGGACCTACAACTGCAAGAAGCTACATTCCACCGCCAACCTGAGGGAGCTTGGCAGTGGATCTGTCTCCAGTCAAGTCTCCAAATGAGGATGCAGCCAACTGACACTGTGATGTCTACCTTGTGAGACCCTGGGCAGAGGGCCCAGCTCAGTCATGGCCAATCCCAGTCCATGGAAACTGAGATGATAAATGGGCATTGCTTTAGATGCTAGATCTGTGGTAATCTGCTATGCGGCAGTAGAAAATACTACAATTAGGTTACAGCAACAGACCTCCTAAAAATTGTAGTGACTTAACAAAACATAGGTTTATTTTTCACTCATGCTCCATGAGGCACTGGCTTTGGTCCTGGCTGCCTGGGCCTGATCGTGATTCTCCAGCCCTTGGGGTGATTCTGAGGGTCATACCCACAGGAGCTCTTCTCACTGAAGTTACTCAGGGATCCAGACTAATAGATGTTCCATCTCACCAGGGCAGAAAACGGAGAAGGGGGTGGGGGGCAAGTTTCACAGTGGTGCCAAAGTTTCCATCTACACGTGACAGATGTCACGTCTGCTCACATTTTACGGGCCAGAGCAAATCACACGGCCACATCTAATTTCACAGGGAGTAGGGAACTGCAGTTGTTCAAGGAAGAGAATGGGAATTTTTGTGAATGGTTAATGATGACCACACTATGCTAGAGTGACCACTGTGCCCCAGCCAAGCCAACTGAGAGAGCAGCACTTTGTGGGAAAGTCCACTGATGGCTCCATTTCTGGGTTGCATGCTACCTGAGATGGTATAGACTGACTTTCTCATTCACTGGTGACCTCAAAGGGATGTTTTTCTTCAGCACCCCTTTGACCAGTGCTCTGGAAGAAGCACCTGTGTTCACTTATTTATCAAATATTCTAAGATTCTAAGTCTGGTGTATTGTCATGAAAGATGTCCTTCAGCAACTCCTCGCATGTCTGTATATTTATGCTGTTCTTCCTTTCAAGACATGGAGTCCATTTCCCCTCTCTTTACAGTTGGGCTAGTTTTGTGGTTTACTTTAACCAGTACTTTGAGGCAGCAGTGACACTTTCAGCCTAAACCTGTCAGGCCTTCGAACTTCTGCTTTTTGCACTCTCGGAAGCCAGCCACCGTGTAAACGGAGGTCTCAGCTGTCCTCCTGTCCACATGCAGACAAATCCAGGAAAATGACAGGAAACTCCAAGCATTCCAGCATGAGCTGAGTGGTCATCTGAGTGCAGCCACACAAGGGACCCTGGCTAATTCCACAAGGAGCTGAGATGAACTGACCCAGCTGAGCCCTGACCAAATTGCAGAATTGTGAGCAAATAAATAATTGCTTTCAACCACTAAGTTGGGGGGGTAGTTTCTTCTGCAACAAGATATCTGATCCAATGTGCATAGACCCCTGATCTTGCACATTTCTATTAAAATCAAGTATGTGATAATTGTTATAAAAGAGGTACAAGGTACTGTAGGAGATCAGAGTAGAGTGATTATTTGTAGACAGAGATATTGAGAAATGCTTCATGGAGGAGATGGGTTTTTTTTTTTTTTTTTTTTTTAAAAAGGGGGCTTAAACGCAATCATAGAGAATGGACTTGAGGACACCGGGAGGGGAAAGGGTAAGCTGGGACGAAGTGAGAGAGTGGCATGGACTTATATACACTACCAAACGTAAAATAGCTAATGGGAAGCAGCCGCATAGCACAGGGAGATCAGTTCGGTGCTTTGTTACCACCTAGAGGGGTGGGATAGGGAGGGTGGGAGGGAGATGCGACAAGGAGGGATTATGGGGATATACGTATGCCTATAGCTGATTCATTTTGTTACACAGCAGAAACTAACACAACATTGTAAAGCAATTATACTGCAATAGAGATGTTATTTTAAAAAAAAAGGGGGGGGGCTTAAAAGACTCAGCCCAGTTGTCCTCTCATCACTATTAACTCCTAGGCATTTATTTTTCTCAGATTTTATACCCCAGCCCTCTTACCTTGACCAAAATGTCCTTCATACTAAGATTTGAATAAATAGTACATTTTAGTAATTTACCTGAACCTTCCTATCTTGTTCTTTGCATTTTAATGGAGGACTGTATTAGAAGAACAAACGGTTGAATTTCAGGAACAGCCACAGGAAAAGTGCTTTGGAAGAAAGACCTTTTAGCATCAGCCACTTGTATCTTACCATCACTCTTTATTTACTACCCTTCCAGGAAGGCTGGCTCTGCCTGTATTGATAGGCGTGTACTTCCCTACTGTGTCCCCAGGATGACACGAAGGAGCAATCTGTCTGAAAGCGCATGTGGTGATTCTCCCTCTGGAGCTCACTAGAAGCCCCAATAAGTTAACCAGCTCAATTCAGAGACTTCTACCTGCATTTCCAAAGAGTGTCACCTGGACATCAACTAACCCTGCATCTGCAGTCTTCAATAGGCAGTTTGTTAAGCTCATCCATCATTAAACTCTCAAACTTGCACTAACCTGAAATGTCAGCAGTGTGGAAGTAAGCAGGTAGACTTATGAAACCAAACCCAGAGAAGACGAGCAGTCTAGAGCTGCAATGAGAATGCAGTGAGTTTAACGATTTACGTACTGTGTGACCTAGCAATGTGACTCCTAGTGTATAGCCTCAATCTACCCAAGGCAACCGTAGGCAAATGTTCATGAAATGACAAAAAAAAAAAAAAAGGGACCATTCTACTTCTCTATGAACAAGAAAAATGTGAATGGGCAAACAAGTGCTAGTCTATTTAGCAGCAAAAATGAACTAGAATTATATATATTAATGTCCATAAATCTCAAAAGTATGTTAAGTGAAAAACAGGATTCCGAATCGTATATACAGTATTACACCATTTATAAAGCTTAAAACATGCAAAAATAATACTATGTATTATTTATGGATGTATACATATGTAGTGAAGTTTAAAATATTCGTGGAAATGATAAAGTGCATATTCTAGGTACTGGTTACTTGTTGGGAGGAATATATAGGAAAGGGATAGAAAAGGGATGCAAAGAGAGTCTATTGTGATTATACTTTAGTAAGCTGAGTAGTGGGTACATGAGCCTGAATATATTATTGTTGGTACTTTGTTATATATCTGAAATATTTTTCTTAAAAATAGGTGAAAATATTGTTTTAGGATGAACTGACTCATAGATTAGTCGTGAGTTATTGCAGACCCTGAGAGCAATTTGGGTAATGAAAAGTTCATTCAACTATGAATATGAAGACCCAAGCTCTGGTCCAGTTTTGCCACTAATTAGCTGAGTGATTCTAAGTAACCCACAAATCACTGTAGCTCTCGGTGCTGCATTCTTTTCCGAGATGAGGGACTTGAACCAGGAGATCTCCAAGTCTTTTCCAACCCCAAAGAGGAATTAAATGATCTTCCAACCTTCCGTTTCTTCAAATAATTGCGGTCTTTCTCAAGGACAGGAAACATGTCTTAACCGCTTTACATTTTCAGTCTTTTCCAATATCCATAAATTCTCAATACATTTTTAAGGCCTTACATAATAATATATAGCTTATAGTGACTGAATAAACAAACAATTACAAAAAATTCTCTCTTTTCATCATTAGCTTCTCCTAAGCCAAAGGTGGTACCAAAGTGACCATGCTCGGTTTGGGGTTCTATGTGTGAAGCAGCATCCCAGAAAGAAACTGTTTTCTCATTCAGCAAGGCACCTTTTGCCGTAGCTAGCCATGCCGATCAGGTGTGCTTTTGATTGCCAGAGACAGGAGAGGAAGGGTCCTTATGTCAACCAATCCCTACAACCAGAAGAGAATTTCACAAGGATGCCTCTTTTTTTTTTTCTTCTCTTCTTTTTCCTTCAGTACGCGGGCCTCTCACTGCTGTGGCCTCTCCCATTGCAGAGCACAGGCTCCGGATGCACAGGCTCAGCGGCCATGGCTCACGGGCCCAGCCGCTCCGCGGCCTGTGGGATCTTCCCAGACTGGGGCACGAACCCGTGTCCCCTGCATTGGCAGGCGGACTCTCAACCCCTGCGCCACCAGGGAAGCCCCAAGGATGCCTCTTTGATGATGGGTCCATGGGACTATCTTCTTAAGGATGGAAAGTTCAAAGTGTCAATCCGATTTTCTCTCCTTACAGAGCACATGGAAACACATCATTTGGGTAACCAACAAACGTCTTCTTTTTCACTTGATCTCTCTGCTTCTCCCCTCTGCCCACACCGCTCTCGCCCCCGGCTGTGGCTTGAGAGTCACTTTGGATCTCACTTTGTTCTGGAGTTTCTCCGTGCATCTTCTGTTCTGTTGCAAGCCTTGTTTAGAAAGAGCAGGAAGATTTAACCAGGAATTGGAGGTGATAAAAGAGTGTGTCCAAATCTGATAAAATCAAGGCTGGGGTCTCATCTAGTCCCCTGTTATGAGGTGGGTGAGCTTTTAAGCCTAGGATGTAATTACGCTTAGAAAGGAGACCATGCTGGGAAAAAATGCACAATCCTCCCACAGACCACTTATACTGGACAATACTTAGAGATTATACCTAAATATGGGGAGGAATTCAATCGAATGGAATCAATGCCAGAAAAGGTATAAGCTAATTTGTCCTATGGTACATGGAACACCAAGGGATAAAGCCAGAGAGTACTGAAATGACTAATCATTGAACTTTAAGAATGTGCTTAGGTGCCATTAGATGAAAACAGACTCAGAACCTTAATATTGCTGAAGCTACTCTGTAGATGATGGGAGAGAGTTTATCAACTCGTCTTCTCAGCTTACTGGCCAGAGGAGAAGATGTAAAGGAGCTTTCTAACTCTAGGTGACCTAGTTTTCTCTTGTCATTTTGGGGGAAATGAGTCCTCTTCTCCCTTAGGAAAACCAGTAGATTTCTCATGTGACTGGAAGGAACCTACAGGAATACACATTTTGCAGTAAATGAGATTGCGTTTGGTTCGTGAAAAACGCCAAAGAAGCTAACTGTATGGGAACACACAATAGTTTGCAACCTGGAGTTGAAAGTCAATTAACTTTAACCCTCTGTCCCCTGGATACACAATGAAAGCTTGTCCAAAAGATGAAAAGTGGGACGTGTTCAAATATTTCATGATTTGGAGCCTGATTATTTGTTTTCATTGACAAGAGCTGGCTAAAACCTTGGAGGAAAGTTACGAAGCAAACATCAATGTCAGCGTAGAATTAAACTTACTCAGTGGGGCAGATAGACATGAGCCAGTGTGACAAATCAGAGATAAAGGTAGGTCATTGGAAAGGATGGAGAGTTTGGGGACAAGGGACATTGGTCTGAATACTGTGGACCAAGTGAATCTGGGGCAGAGATTTGGAGAAGTTTGAAGTCTAATTGGAGAGGCTGCAGGGAGAGAGGACTTGACACAGCTGTGTTAGGCGCTGGGATGTGTGACCCACATCCCCCTTCAATGAAGACTCATTGTCCCAGCTCCTGGGAGTTCTGTGGCCCAGCAGCCCTCAGTCGTCAGCTTCTTGAGGGATTGTCCCATTTGTAAAGAGCTGCCTCCTCCAAGGTTATGCCCCTCCCCAAGGTGGCCCGCATCCAATGACTGATCAGTGTGTGTGGGGGGTGGATCTCGGTTAGCAAATCAGCTGCCATACCACGTGAAATCTTCAAGATACAACTAGCACCTTTTACACTGCAAACCAGAGGTGGTTAAAGACTTCTGCACAGTGGCAGGTTCACAGAGCAGTGAGTCTGGTTTGCTTGGAGCTAAGGAGGAGGGTGTGTGCCAGAATGCCACATCTGGACGCCCAGCAGTGGCCTAGGAGCTTTCTAGGCCACTCATAATGGGAAATGAGTCTGGGGTGCCCTGTGCTCGGAGGGTTCAGAGGGCAGACTTAGGGTGACAAAGATAGGGCAGTCGTTTGCTTACTGGCCAGTCTCACTCCAAATCTTGGAACAAGTCAGTGTTTTATGACAAGGGTGCTAATTTTAGCTTGAGTGAGTATCTGTGGTGGTTTATTAATTCAGCATCCAGTAGAATTAAGGAAGGAAACAATGAGTCAGATGCCATTTATGTACATCCTCAGCAGTTAGTCTCTTGGAACCAGAGGCAGAGAAACAGATTGGTTTTACAGGCTTCTCATGAGTTTTTGGAGACCATTTTTATCTGGTTTGCAGTCACTCTTAGGTCTAGTATTTCAAAGCTGAGATGCTTGGGACCTGTTCACTGTCCAGGGTGATGCAGGCTTTGAGAGGGAGTTGTCTTCACGTTTGAACTCTCCTCTATCAGTGAAGAATCTAAATTGCTTCTGTTCAGGAAAGCGAAATTCTACCATCACTGCCTGGAAACCTGCAGATGTAGTGTGTGGTTGTTCATGGCTCTGGGTCTTTCTATTAGGAGAGCCTCTCTGGCCAGCTTTGATCCCTTTCTTGTGCAGCTGCACGATGTTAATAATAAATTGCAAAACGAGTCCCTTGGAAGCTAGCCACAGCCAGCTCCAAACTACAACTCTGTTTGCTGCTCCCTTCATTTCCACCTGGTTTCCTCCCTTAACTGGTCCTGTGATGAGATCAAGAGTGACTTTAGGAAGACACAGGATGATGAAAAAAAAAAAAATTGAAGGATTTTTGCTGCTCTCTCGCTTCTGCAGGAAGTTTAGTAAACAGAGGAATCTTTCTCTGGTTTACATTTTGCTTTTCTTGAGTTCTATTTAATTTAGTCAACATACTGTATTCATCAAGGGGAAAAAAAGGAAGGAACTTCCCAAGACTTGGGCAAGTCTGAATAATCTGCTAAGGAGGAATGGGGAAACCACGAATAAGATTTTTTTAAGGGAGGGACCCAGTGGGTGTGGTAAATATGAGTGCTGCTCTCCAGTATTGCTGGTTCTCCTCTCCTTCTGGGCACTTGGAAGGACTGCACTTTCCTACTCTTTGACCTCCGTGAACATATGATTTGCTTTAGTGAATGACACGTGAGAAAAAGTCACGTGTGTTCCTTCTGGGTGGAGTCGTTCAAGAGCCAGTGCTTCCTCTTCCATGCCTCTTTTCCCTTGCTATGACAAACACTTGAAATTTCATTATGAAATAGTGGTATCCTTAGATGATTTGGGGTTACTCTGTACCTGGACCCAAGCTCACTACCAGTCACCATTGGACATGCAGTGGGAATGATAAATATTTGTTAAGCCATTGAGTTTTAGTCTTTTAAAGTTTTACTTATTACTGCAGCTAACCTAGCCTATCCTAGCTAAGCCAACTATTGTGACAGTGATCAGGCTCAAAGAAAAGATCTCTGATATTTTGGAATCACAAAATAGAAAAATTTTTTTGGCTCTGCAATCAACAAGTCTTTCCCTCTCTGAAATTTTTGTGCCTCACTGTTATATGACAAAGGAGAGCCAAAGGTCACCAAACAGTTGAGAATGCCTTCAATTTGAGAGGCTTTGTACATACAAAGCCAACAGGAAAAAAAAAAGAATTCAGAAAAAACCTCAGATAAATCATGGAGCAGTAGAAAAAATATATACATATATCATTTATATTTTCAGAAATATAAGAAAGATTGCATCATGAAACAAAACAAAGTTATATAAAAAAATAAGAAAATTTAAAAGAACACTTACAAGTTAAAGACACGATAGCAGAATTTTTTTAAAAAAATTCGATAGAAAGATTAGAAGAGAATTCTCCCAGAATGAAGGAGAAAACTTAAATAGAGACCATAGGAGTGAAAAGGTCAGTCCCTGAGATCCAGTCTTTAATTAATATGTGTTTCAGGAAACCTGAACAGAAAAAGAGAAAAGGGAGGAAATTATAAAAGAAATAACACAAGAAAAATTCTTAGAGTAATGGGTTGGTGAAGTAGGCAGCACAATGAATAAAAGAAATACTCCAAGGCACATCAGAATGAAATTTCACAACACCAAGAATAAAACATTCTAAACTTTCAAAAAGTAGGATAGGGCTACCCTGGTGGTGCAGTGGTTGAGGGTCCGTCTGCCGATGTGGGGGACACGGGTTCGTGCCCCGGTCCGGGAGGATCCTACATACCGCAGAGCGGCTGGGCCCATGAGCCATGGCCACGGAGCCTGTGTTCCGCAACGGGAGAGGCCACAACAGTGAGAGGCCCGTGTACTGCAAAAAAAAAAAAAAAAAAAAAAAAGTAGGATAAACAGCAAGGTCCTACTGTATAGCACAGGGAACTATATCCAGCCTCCTGGGATAAACCATAATGGAAAAGAATATTTTAAAAAGAATGTATATATGTGTAAAACTAATTCACTTTGCTGCACAGCAGAGATTGCCACAATATTGTAAATAAACTATACTTCAATTTAAAAGAACTTTTTAAAAGAAAACGCACACACACACATGCACAAAGGATGATAATCAGAATATTGAGACTTATCAACAGCAATAGGAAACTAAAAACAATAGCACCATGTCCTTAAAATTCTGAGGACAAATAATTTTTAACCTAAAATCCTATACCCAATCAGAGAGCCAAGTGTTAGTAGAATTATTATCCACGCTGTGTCTAAAAAATTATACTTTTACACATTTCTTAGAAAACTCCACATGTGCCACCAAAAGCTACTCCACCCCAATGATGGTAGCTAGTATTTATATATTTGCTCATTTGATGTTGAGAACAGCTGAGTGAGGTAAGTACTGTTCTTTTCACAATGATTTTACAGATGGGAAAATTGAGGCATAGATAGGCAATGTCTCCAAGGTGGCATGGCTAATAATACAGAGCTGGAATCTGAACTTGGGCAGTTTAATGCCAGAGACCATGTTTCAGGTCACTATTTTACATGACCTTCAAGACAAAGACATGTAACCCAGAAAGCAATGTACCCAACACAAAAGAGATGAAAGAAATTTTTAGAATAATAGCTGTACAGCAGACCTCAAGAAAAAATAGTGAAGATTGGAATGGAAGAATGAAGGAGTCTAAGAGGAATAACTCCAGAGGGGGAAAAAATGTGATAGTTTATCTGACATGTTTGTTCATAGTAAAACTTTATTGAGCTGATGGCCTGGGGTGATTTAATCTATGCAAGTGAAAATAGGTATTTCTTAACTCCAAGAAAAACTCAAATGAACAGAAAGATAAGTACAGTTTGCTGTCTACTTCAGATATTAAATCATTTACATATTTACAGTATATTCTGAATATTGATTTAAGCAAAAATTATGGTAAAAGTACACTTGGAGACAGGACTTCCAACTATCGTGAACAGATTAGAAAATTCTTTCCCCAAAAAACAAGTATAAAACTGGAAAAAAAAATTGTCAAAAAATGATCACATAAGGGCTCTGGAAGTTAACCAAGGCAAACAAATTGAGAAGCATGTATTCATGAAAAACTGCTAGCACTTTGAATAAGAACAGTGGGAGTTTGCAGCCTTCTTGCCTGGGGCTGCTTCCATCCCCTCCAGCTCAGTTGGTGAGGAATGTACCAGTAGCTTTTCTGGAGTAGAACTGGCTATGAAAACCAGCAGCTACACAGCCAGAGGGGACTGACTTAATTGGGAGCAAAGAGCAAAAATCCCTGCCCAGAGTCCTTGTCAGTGTAAGTAGCAAACTTGGTAGGAAACAAACAGGAAAAAATCCACAGCTCTGCTAGGCTAAGGTGTGCTCTGGGTAGAGTGAATGGCAAACCAGCCAGAAGCGTATAGAGATACTAGAAATGAAAGCACTATAAAAGTATTAGAGAAAATCTTCCTCAAGATTGTTTAGGCTATTTGGGGTCTTTTGTGTTTCCATACAAATTAAAAAAATTTTTGTTCCAGTTCTGTGAAAAATGCCGTTGCTACTTAGACAGGGATTGCATTGAATCTATAGATTGCTTTGGCTAGTAAGGTCATTTTTACAATATTGATTCTTCCAGTCCAAGAACATGGTTTATCTTTCCATCTGTGTCTTCAGTTTCTTTTATCAGCATCTTACAGTTTTCAGAGTACAGGTCTTTTGCCTCCTTGGGTAAGTTTATTCCTAGGTATTTTACTTTTTTTGATGTGAAGGTAAATGGGAGTGTTTCTCCAATTTCTTTCTCTGATATTTCATTGTTAGTTAGACTTCTGTATATTAATTATGTATCCTGCAACTTTACTGAATTCATTGATGATCTCTAGCAGTTTTCTGGTAGCGTCTTTAGGATTTTCTATGTATAGTATCATGTCATTTGCAAACAGTGACAGTTTTACTTCTTCCCTTCCAATTTGGATTCCTTTTATTTTTTTTTTCTCCTCTTGGTGCTGTGGCTAGGACTTCCAAAACTATGTTGAATAATAGCGGCGAGAGTGGACATCCTTGTCTTTTTTCTTGATCTTAGAGGGAATGCTTTCAGCTTTTCACCTTTAAGTATGATGTTAGCTGTGAATTTGCCATACACGGCCTTTCCTATGTTGAGGTATGTTCCCTCTATGGCCACTTTTTGGAGAATTTTTATCATAAATGGATGTTGAATTTTATTGAAAGCTTTTTTGGCATCTGTCAAGATGATCATATGATTTTTATTCTTCAATTTGTTAGTGTGGTGTATCTTGTTGATTGATTTATGGATATTGTAACATGCTTGCATCCCTGGGATAAATCCTACTTGATCATGGTGTATGATCCTTTTAATGTATTGGTGAATTTGGTTTGCTAGTATTTTGTTGAGGATTTTTGCACCTATGTTCATCGGTGATATCCGCTTGTAATTTTATTTTTTTGTGTGATATCTTTGTCTGCTTTTGGTATCAGGGTGATGCTGGCCTTATATAATGAGTTCAGAAGCATTCCTTCCTCTAATTTTTTTTTTTTTTTTTTGGTGGAGGGGGGAAATAGTTTGAAAGGATAGGTCTTAACTCTTATCTGAATTTTCAGTAGAGTTCACCTGTAAAGCCATCTGGTCCTGGACATTTTTTTGGTTGGGAGTTTCTAAATTACTGATTCAGTTTCATTACTGGTAATCGGTCTGTTTGTATTTTCTGTTTCGGGTTTGGGAATTGTCTTTCTGTATTTTCTTGTACCTCACTGAGTTTCTTTTAAACAGCTATTTTGGATTCTTTGTCAAGCAAATCATAGATCTCCATGTCTTTGGATTCCGTTTAAAAGATGGTTGTGATTCTTCGGTGGTGTCAAGTCACCTTGATTTTTCATGCTTCCTAAAGTTTTGCATTGCATTTTAAGTAGCAGTCAGTCAACCCGGGAATCTTTGCTAACTGCATCTGGGGGAGAGAGACCTTTTATCAACCCTGCTAGGGATTTTTTTTTTTTTAACGTCTTTATTGGAGTATAATCGCTTTACAATGGTGTGTTAGTTTCTGCTTTAAAACAAAGTAAATCAGTGATACATATACATATGTTGAGGCTGTGTCAGACCTTCTATGGGTATACCCGCTCCGTGCTTTTGGCTCCCTCTTGTGGCAGAATTCTTAAGATTGTAGGCCTTCTCGGGATCCTGCAACACACCAGGCCCTGGGCTCACAGCCTCTCTTTTGTTTTCTCACACGTGACCCTAAGGCTCGAGTTTGTGCTCTCTCCCTGACCTACAGATTAGCCAGCTTTCTGTGTGTGCTTCCTGGCAATCTGCCAAAGCCCACTCAGGCCGTTGTCAGGAGCACACACAAGGAGCTGGCCACAGGGTGTGTGTATGGGTGTGGGTCAGGCATGTGGAGCCCTGTAGGTGCCCAAGGGCCCGTTGGGGTGGATCTGTGGGTGAGGCGCTCCCAGCAGCTGTGGGCTGTAGCTGCTTGATGGAATCCACAAGGCAGTTAGGATCTGTGTCACTTTCATGTCCTCAGTTCTATCTGCTGTGTCCCCCACCACTTCCCACCCTCCAAATCATAGCGCTCTTAATTGAGTACTCCAGATGGGGCGAGAGATACATGAGCCCTTTGGAGGTGTCCTGCACAGCTGGGGAAGCAGGGTGTCATTCACATACTCTCTCCCTTTCACCTGTAGGATAAATCAAGGACCAAGGAAGATCTTCCTAGGCCCTAAACTGTGCCACCTTGGAGTGATGTAGGTAAGGTCAAACTATTCTTCCTACCCTTTCCAGTGCATCAAAACCCCCCCTTTTTTTTTCTCCCTGCTCCAGTGGAGTGCTGGAATTTCTCCTCTGGAAACCTGAACTTCCACATAAGCTGTCTCATCAGCGAGTGATTGTCATAAGCATGTTCACCAGGGGCTCCCAGATCATGACAAAGAGAAGCCAATTCATGGGCCAGCACAGGGTCCACAGCTAGAACCAAGGTCTATCAGCCCATTGGAGGGTGGGACTCCGCCCAGGCCCCTTGGCTTGTGGTGCTGGATCCCACAGCTCCCTCAAAGGCACTTTTGTCTGTGGATGGATACTAAATTTTTTTTTGTCGAGGGGTGGGATGAAAATGAGAGAAGTCTGGTATGCCGGATGTCTGGTATGCCGGTATGATGCTGCCATCACCCCCTCCTCTCTTCCTAATGTCTCCTTATCCTAGTGTATAATTCCACACTGACAGCTTTTTTCTTTTGGTACCTTACACATATTTTGAGGGTATAAGCACAAACAATGCTAAAAGGAAACAGTGCATTATTTTCAATGTATTCACTGAAAACATCAATTCATGATAGTATGTATAAAATAGATAACTCACGAGAACCTACTGTATAGCTCAGGGAACTCTACTCGGTGCTCTGTGGCGACCTAAATGGGAAGGAAATCCAAAAAAGAGGGGATATACGTATAGCTGATTCACTTTGCTGTACAGTAGAAACTAACACAATATTGTAAAGCAACTATACTCCAATTAAAAAAAAAAAAAAGAAAACATCGATTCAAAAGCAGAATGGAAATCGCCATGATGGTAGTGGTGAGGTGAGGGTAGGGAAGTCTTACTGGAGCGTGCAAAGTTTCCAGGCTCTCACTTTAACCCCTGCTTGATGCTAAAATGCAAGTAGAAAGCCACTTGTACGTCGAGCAAAGGCTTACTTGTGTTTGTGTGCGTGTGTGTGTGTGTAAACATGATTTTTGGAGCACTTGCGCACCATTGAGAAGTAGTTAGAAATCATGTCCATAGGCAATGTGTGACTGATTATTGAGGCTTTGCATAGTAGCCCAGAGAGTTTTAGGCTTTGAATGTCAGCATGGGATTCCGTTAGAGGTTACTGAATATGGTAGTGAAAAGATAAATTTTGAGGTTAGGAATATTGGTCTGGAGTGGCAGGGTTGAAGCTGGAGGGTGAGTGAGACCAGTGGCTGCAGTAATCCTAGGATGAAGCGATGAAGATAAGGACAAGGGGACGGTCATGTATAGAAAGAGAAAGGAGTGGATCCAGAGGCATTTCGAGAGGAGAATCTATTGGACATTGAGGCAGTTAAATGCCAGAGGTTCAGAAGAAAGGAGCATCAGTGATGACTCTGAGGGTTCAGTTTTGGATGACTGGGAGAATGGTAGCAGAAAGTTCTCCAGGGTTGGAGTGTAGGACCCAAACAATGAAAGCACATAATTCAATTCACCAGATACTAGAATGCTTGCTATACAAAACTAATACATATATTACATTGGGAAGGAAACAACGGGGGCTCAACCCCATGTAAGAGAAAGAAAAAAAAAAAAACATTAGAAGCTGAAAGCTAGGTTTCAGGGCAGTTCAGGGTCAAGATACGGGGGTTCTATTAAATTAAATGCTTACCATCCCTTGAGAAATTATCTAGTACAGCCTGGCAGTTATTCCTCATTGAGGCTGGTCCCACATCTCCAAATGGTAGCAAAAATGTATCTACTTGGATGTCCTTTCTCTTCCATGGGGCTGGGTGAAACAAACAACCTCCTGGGTTGTTTTTTTTTTCCTGTTTTTGTTTGACTTTGAGAAAAAGGACACGCTCAGGGAACATTTGGTGCCCGCAGAACCTAAAGCGTTTGCAGGGGTTGGGACAGGATCACAACTCAGATTCTAAGAGGCACGAATGGCCACTCAGCATCCGGAGGCGCTCCTGAATCCCGTGACGGCTCCCCAGCCACTTTTTCTGTCCACAGCCTCGACTTGGCGGGGTGCCTGTGGGTCAGGAGGGACTTCCAGGAAGCCTGTTCCTTTCTCAGCTCCACAGCACACCAGTCAGTTTGGAGGAGGGGAAAAAAAAAAAAAAAAAGAGGGGGAGGAGGTTACGGGAGAGACTGTGCTGAGAGGAAATGACGAGAGGAAATGACACTACGTATAAAAAGAGAATTAGAAGAAAGAAAGAACTGTGTGGATTGGCCATAATTCAATGGAAAGTGTTAAATACTACAGGACCTTGAAAAAATGAGCTTGCTTCTCCCTGGCATAGCCTCTCTCTCTGGTTTCCTGTTCGGACCACCCCTCCCCCACGCGTGCCTAGATTGTGTTGGTGGCTTAGGAAGAAGAAAGGTGCTTCTTCACTCAGATCCAAGATGGCTCATAGTTTTCAGCTTGCATGAGAGCTCCGATTGATTTGGAATGCTGATCTGGAATGCTGTGTCGAGACAGATTTCAAGTCCAAGTCCGGGTGCCGCAGGGAAGAATCTTGCAATCAGTGAGCCATATCTGCTGTGGATGTGGGTAGATCCATGGGCACCTTGCTTGCCCTGCGTTCGCTTTAGACAGTTCTGAGCAGAGCACCCCTCTCCTTAACAATTCTGTATAACTCGCCTCTCCTTGCCCCCATCCTTTTCTTTCCTTGAGAAGCCTTTGTGGTGACTCCCAGCGATGAGTTCACTGATCTTCAAGCATCTTCCCACAGATTTCTCAGCCACCAAAACATCTGACGCCACCCCACCACTGCCAGGAGTGCTCAGGTTTTACGCACCCACCAGCTGGCTGGCATGATTTTGAGCTCTACCCATTTGGCCTCAGTTTTGAGGCAGCGGTCAGCCAGTAGGAAAAGGAGGGCAGCTGAGACCTGGGATGTTCGGTCTCTAGGAAATTACTCATACGCAGGATGGCCCCAATGGGAAGGGCTGGCCGTGCAAATGCCCTCGTCCCAGAGGATTCCAGGACGTCAGCTCTTTCCATGCTGGAATTGATACCAGGTGTGTCCAATCTGGCGATCCAGTGGAGCGGTCCGTCAGGCTGCAGGAGGCCCTCAGCTGGCAGCCAGTGACAAGGGATCACAATCTAGCTCCAGGGAGAAGGGAGTCCCAGTGACGCTGACTGATGTGCCGAGCATAATTCGAGTTCCAGCATGTGTTGGAAGGAAACCAGAAACGTCAGTCACGAGGACACTGGGAGGAAGGAAAGGTTGTAGTTCTCTGAGACTGGGGGTGCCTTGGGGATGAAGTGTATGTCCAGGGTAGCGAAATTAATCTCCGCCCTCCCACCAGTTAATGAGAACTGAGCTCCTAACACAGCCCAGGGCTTGCTCAGAAATAAGTCAAGTACTACTTAAAGCACAGCTTGCAGGTTGGAGTACCTCTTTTCAGGGGGCTGGGAAGGGCAGGCCAATAGCTGTATCACATCTAGTAAGTTGACATCACCTTTCTACGTGCTGGGGGTAGAAATCTCCTATTTTCTACACTAGGGATTCTCAACCTTGGCTACACGCTGGAATCATGTGAAGAGCTTTAAAAAAATAAATAGGGTGCCTAGATTCCACTCCCAGAGTGAGGTGTGGGACCTGGGATTTTTCAAAGCTCTTCAGATAATTCACATGTGCAGCCAAGGTTGAGAACTACTGGTCTACACAACTTTCCAGGTCACCACCCAATTTTTCACTTCATTACACTGCTGGGAGCAGAATCTGTGACACTGCCCCCCCTCATCCGCACACTCCTCCCAACAGATCATAAACTCTAAGATAGATGCTTGAGCCTTGTGCTTACCTTGCGTCTTGCCCAAGTCCGAGGTGTTTGCCCCTTAGCTCTCCTGGTTGCATGCTGTTCTTACCCTGATTTCCTTCATCTTTTGTTACCTGCACCTCCAGCCAACCTACCTCTGTCCCAGCCTTCTGGACCCAACCAACTCCAGCCATGCCTGCTGCCTCAGCTTCTTCTACCTCTGGAATCACAGAAGTGATCACTTTTGTTTCCATATCATTTGCATAAAATTTCCATAATCTCTACATATTAATCGGTTCCCTTTTCCTCTCCATCAGTCTGCATGCAGAACAGATCAAAACCAAACTGAGTTTTCAGCACAGACATGACTTAAACAGCAGCTGAGTGGACTCAATTACCTTTCAGTTTCCTTCCAGCTCCCACATTCTTTGATACATTGCAAATAGAGTAAAAATGATCATCATCAACAATCCTCAATATCATCATCTAGACTCAGGGGGAAGGCAGTGTTCTAAATTAGAAAGCATACGATATTTCAAAACTGCATTTCTTTCATGTATTAAAGCGTAATTGACACTTGTTAACAAACTATTACCAAATTCAGGAAGAAGTTTATGTACCAATTCCTTAAGATATATAACAAATTTGAAAAATAACTCTTAGGAAGGAGGGCACTAAACTATCACTATGAACAATATGATCAGACCTAGAAAACAAGAGGATTGACTGCAAATATTTTTAGAATTAATGATAGTTGTGTGGTCAGATTAAAATGAAGATGTAGAAATGGAAACAGGAAAATGCCTAGCAACTTGATGGCTGAAACATCCTTTAAAAATCTTATTTATGCGTTTAATTGGCTTTGGACAGCCCTCCTTAACAAGAGAGCAAAAATAAACTTTGGCTGCATCTACGTTAATGACTTTTGTACTGTAAATATTGTGCTAGAAGAATGTAACTATTAAAAACCGTCTTTCGTGATTTTGCAATTTACACAAATATCAAATCATTATGGTGTACACCTGAAACAGATATAATGTAATATGCAATTATCTCTCAATTAAAATAAAAGACATCTTTCTTTAGGCAGCATTTCTGAGGTTGAGAATAGGTTGAACTAAGGGCAGGGCTAAAATTCAGCCAGTGTGCAGTAGTCTGGCTCTCCAGTGCCCCAGCCCTATCCCTTCTCTGGGACTCCCCTCCTGGCTTCCCTAGTATCCAGTAACTAAAAGGTTAAAGGTCTACACAGCAGAGGCCAGCAGGACCCTGGGCTGACCCCGTTACCACCTCGCTGCACTACACTCCTGACTAAGGGGCCATATTGGGACGGGGCCCTTGCTTATTTGTTTTGTGTAGAATCTAACAAGTGATTCGATTCAAGGACCACAGAACTCCCACACAAGCATCCTCTCAGTTTCTCAAGAAGATCAATTATTAAACACTGGTATTATGACTCAGCCAGAGAAAAGGGGCTCCATTCTTCAGCTTGTGTTCACTTTTTATTTTAGTTTAATGAGTATTTGCTCAGGATCCAGGTTTCATCTGTTTGTAAATTCACCTTATTATTTTATTTTATTTATTTATTTATTTATTTTGCGGTACGCGGGCCTCTCACTGTCGTGGCCTCTCCCGCTGCAGAGCACAGGCTCCGGACGCGCAGGCTCAGCGGCCATGGCTCACGGGCCCAGCCGCTCGGCGGCACGTGGGATCTTCCCGGACCGGGGCACGAACCCGCGCCCCCTGCATCGGCAGGCGGACTCCCAAGCACTGCGCCACCAGGGAAGCCCCACCTTATTATTTTTTAGCACTATTTTATATGTTGAAAATAGTCTTAGGGCACTTTGTAGCTTTCAGGGCAATTTCACTTCCCATTAAAATATAAGGATCATATTCTAGTTTTCATTTTATGAAGTCAAAAGCATACAGATGTAAGAAGTGTCTGTGATTCCTATTCTTATTGTTCCATGAATTCTTGGGAAATGACACAATGCTTTTTGGATAGCAGGTAAGAGGGGCATTTTATAGTCAGAGGAAGGCACTCCTGTATTGATGTATCGTTCGTGACGGTCAGTAGTGCGCGCTGGTGCTTGTATTGGCCGAAAGCATATTGATTCCTACTTCATCCTCCCTCTCTGATCTACGAAAACTGAAATTTCTCATTAGGCCACGAGATGGCAGATTAATTGCAGGAGAAAAAAAAAAAACAAAGTAGTACAAAGGCAATAGAGAATGTCTTCAGCTAAAGTGATATAAAGAAATATCCTGCCCCTACCTTATCAGTCCCCATGTGGTGTAGACCTCGCTGCTCAGAAGTTACACTTGAGAAGAAACCCAGTGGTTTGAAGGCCTTTCTTAAGTAACTGCTTTACCGTGCCTTTCAAAGAACAAAACAAAACTCTCTGCCCACTTTATACTGATCTTCCCGAACACACAGCTTGTTTGAGCCCTGCCTCGCAGGGGCTTCTCATGGCAGCCCCAGATATGACTCCCGGCACACAGGGATATTCAGCCCTCCGTCCTTGTCAGTTAGTTGGATTATTTACGATGATGTCTTCCTTGTTAGTGCCCCTAAGTACGGTCACTGCTGATGCACTGCGCACCTTGGCGGGTCTTGGTGTCCTCTGTCATTTCCATGAATCCCACAACTGCTCCCCTGGCCTCCCTGCCTCCAGTTCCTTCCTCTTCCTACCCCCTGCCACCAGAGTCACCTTTCAAGACCTCAGAATTGACCATGTCACTCTATTGCTTAAAAGCCCACCTCGCTGGGGTGGGATCAAATGCAAACTCCAAGACACAGCACACAGTGTCTTTCCAACCTGGCCCTCAACCAGCCTTACAGTGTGTGTAAGAATGTAACACACACACACACACGTGTTGATTTAACAACACAGACATATTTTGGCTATCTGCCAAACACGCCTTTTTTTTAGGTCTCTGAGTTTGCATACTCTGATGCCTCTACCCAGAATGCTCTTCCCTGCCTGTGTCTGGCAAACGCCCAGTTCTGTATGCCTTGCTTGATGCTCTCGGGTGGGTCTGTGGTGTTCCTGCCTGTCTGACGTTGGCACCCTGTGCTGAGCCTCCTCCAGTGGAACTCATACCATTGATGCCATCAATGGTATATCATACCATTGATATACAAAGGATAGGATTTTACATCTGTCTTTCCCATTTAATGTAATCTCTTTGTGCAGAGAATGGAATAAATGGTGGGTAGAATGTTATTTTACAAATAAGTTTCCAGAAAGCATCAAGGGAGAAGCTGCAGGGTCTTGTCTGGCACACAGACCAGTCACTCATAAGCCGATAAGGGAGTGGGTGGGAAACAATGGCTTTGGTGCAGAAAGGCACTGGTTGGAAAAATATTACCGATACCTCCCTCTACAAGGAACCTGGGGCCAGGGACGATGAGTAGAATGTCTTCCAGGCAGCCAGAGAGGGGACCAGGCTGCAGGGGTGGGGAGAGCCATGGAAGCGAGCTCCTGTATTCTACTCAGCCACCCTGCCTTGTCTTCTCCAAGATGCAGAGCCTACATGCCTGCATCTTTCATCTTAATTAGAGAGGATTTTCCTGAGTGTTCCTAGCCCTGAGGGTTCTTAACAGCTATCATTCATTGTCTCTTGAGCTAATTGCAGAATGTTTTGAAATGTCTGAGGGCAAAACCTGGACAAACAGGCTGAGTTAAGCTGACTAATCATTAGAAAATCAAAACATATGCTACTGTGGGCCCCTTTTACTCTACCGAGGATCTGTAATATTTTCAGAAGTTTCCGTGCTAACAGCTGTTCACTTTAGTACTAAGTAATCCCGTGTGTGTGATCATCAGTGAGGATATGTTTGGTTCCATGCCCATTATAATCTTAATAGAAGGAAACATCAAAAACCCCAAATTTAACGAACTGTTAACCTATTTAGTGGGCTGATTATCCCACGGTGAATTATTCAGATCCTTCGTTTTTCCTTTTTGCTGCTCATTTTAACAAAACAAATCTTGAGCATGGAGTTAAAAAAAGAAAAGAAAAGGTTTCAGACCTGACTCTCCCACTTTCGACTTGGGTAACTTTGGCTAAGTTATGTAACATCTCTGAGCCTTAGTTTCAACATCTGAAAAATGGGGGTAAGACCTGCTTTGCACACCACAGGGGGAGGTGTGAGGCTCATAAGGAGAAACTTTCTCTTTTTTTATGTTGGGGGTAGGAGTTTATTAATTAATCTATTTATTTTTGCTGTGTTGGGTCTTCGTTTCTTTGCGAGGGCTTTCTCTAGTTGTGGCAAGCGGGGGCCACACCTCATCGCGGTGCGCAGGCCTCTCACTATCGCGGCCTCTCTTGTTGCGGAGCACAGGCTCCAGACGCGCAGACTCAGTAGTTGTGGTTCACGGGCCCAGTTGCTCTGGGGCATGTGGGATCCTCCCAGACCAGGGTTCGAACCCGCGTCCCCTGCATTAGCAGGGAGATTCTCAACCACTGTGCCACCAGGGAAGCCCGAAACTTTCTTTTTTTAATGCTCTAAAAAGCATCTTAAGAAAACAGAAATTTCCTGGCTCATTAGTCCTACCACCAGGAGGGGACTTTAAAAAAAAGGGGGGGGGGAAGGAAAGGAGATGGAATCAAAATATCTACCTGGTAGCTTATCTCGATGAGAGGAGTTAAAAATTACTGTGAGACGCTGGGATTATCGGTGGCTTTCTCTTCGACCTTTCAAATGTGTTTTAGGTAAAGCAAGATCAGAAGGGAAAGTTCTGAAACTGAAGGAAGACCAAAGACTTGGCATTAACCTGTATAAGATCAACCACAGAGAAAGAAATGATTTGTAAAACTGAGCCCATCTCCTCTATTCTCAGGCTGGCTTTCTCCTCTCCAAATAGGTCTCACCACCTCTAAAAAATCATTTTATTGTATAGAAAATGTAAATTAGTGTTTTTTGTTCATTCGGTGTTGAGCAGTTGTATGTTCTCATGCCAGTAATTTTGTGAGTAGGGCTGTGTAGTTGTGTGGGTGACACAGGACTCAGCCTGGAGAGTTAGCGCCGCCCTGCCCTTCCTCCTGAGCGGTGCCAGCACTGGGGACAGAGCTGAAGGATGACCAGGAGCAAGTCACGCTGGCACTTCATGGCCTGCAGGGAGGCAATTCTTGGGCAAAGATCTGGAGAGACTGCCAAGTGCAGAGAGGGGAGTCCAGAGTCCGACGCTCCCCAGCCAGGACTCGGAGGCCGCGTGGGTGGTCCCTCCCACCTCAAACTGGCAGATTCTGCCCATTCATCCTCACACAGCGGAATTCTTTCCGGCATGGGGATGGGGTGGTGTGAGCACCCTACACTGTGTGACACAGACAGGGAGCCCGGTAGAAGTCCCAGCAGCGCCCCAGAGCTGTGGCCTGAGTGCAGGCTTTGTCCACATCCTGCCTTCTCCACCTTTGCACCAGGAGAGGAGCCTGGAGCCATGTAGCCGCGGAAACGGGGATGAGTAATGGGTTGAGGGGTTGGTCTTGTTACATTTTGCTCTTTTCCTCCCCATTGAGAAAGCTGTTTCATGAAATACATTCTTACTTCAAAGAGAAAGGGATTCCTGTGGTTTGAGTATAAATGTCCTTTGGGACTTCTTAGCAGGTTCCAGGGAAAAATTAACATCCACTGTTCAAGGGAAAACACAGATATCCCCCCGCCCCAAGGTAATGGGTTCTCTGGGAATTTCCACCATCAGAAGGCACTTCGGGGAGAGCTGTAACCTGGAGACGGGGGTGCCCCTCACTGTGCAACGCGACAAATGTGCAGACGTCGTGGTTTGTTTCTTGGTTTTATTTTTCTCCGGTAAGAAAGTCTGGATTCGAGATATGTGGAGGGAAGGGGAAGCTGAAAGTTCCCGGCAGCTTTGAGCGCTGCTCATTTCCAAGTAATTCGTGGGTATCAATGTTACCTTGCAACTCTCCATCCTTTAGGACTTAGCTTCCATCTCACCTTCTGACTGTGGGCTAGCTGACCCTCCACTCATGGCTTCCCCTTCCTGGAGTATGAGTGGATGAGGACAGGCTCTACCTTGGGCAGTGATATCCCCCAATGGCTAACATAGTAGGAGCTCAGTGTGCATTTGTAGCATGAGTGAATGAATAAATGAGTGGGTTTATTTTGTTCCTTATTGTGGTCTACCGTAATTGCCCATTTTCTTGTCTGTCTCCACCACCAAGCTGGACGTTGTGTTAGGGCAGGAGCTGTCTGCCTTGTTCACCAGGACAGTGTGTCCCAAAGGCAAGGGTAAGTGCCAAACCACATTATATAAAGTATGGAAGGAAGGAAGGGACGGGAGATCCTGATCCTCTCAGAGTCTGTCCTCTAGTTGGGGAGGACAGATTAGCACCTGGAATAACCTGAGAATGACAGTGGGCTACACTGATAGCTGTGACAGTTCACAGGGTGCCAGACGCCCACAGAAGGAAAGGTGGTGCGAGTTGGAAATGGGTTGCCTGGGACTGAGAGGACCAGAGGTCTCTGCCCCAGGAAAGACTGGCCAGGGGACCGACTACGTGAGCAGAGTTTTGTGGGGAAAATACTGGAAGTTCAGAGGTTTCTGAAAGGAAGGGATGCTTAGCTAACTGTGATCTGAGTTAACCTGGGCTTAGGTTGTTGACAGGGAATGATTGGAGGTGAGTGAGAGCTCTAGGTCCCTTTCCCCCGGCCTCACTGCCTGGAGCTGCACTGCCATCAAAGCACGTGGAATCTGGTCTCCGAGACAAGCCTGTCTTGGCAGGCAAGGCAAGCACAGGGACACCTTTTCTAAGTCAACTCGCTTCCAGCTCTCTCATCTTTAGGCACTTGACGAGAGCTTTGCATGAAAGGTTCACTCAAACCAGAAGTAACAGCGTTTTAGTGGCAGGAGAATTCACTAGACTTGTAGTTGGATCAGCAGACAGAATCCGCTGAGTGATGGAGTGCAAACTCAAAGGGAAAATGACATCAGAGAACATATATGTTGGTCTCTGGCCCTGGTTCCTGGCAAAGAATTCCTGACCCTTGTAATTTCCTGAGCGATGGGCGTACTAGGAGCCTCTCTTGTTCTAATATTTGGTCTTTGACTGCGTTCCTGACACAGGGCTCCTGAATCCCTTGTAAATTCCTAATTCATGCAAAGGTGAGGATTCCTGTTTAATCCATATGTACTAAAGTTTCACCAATGAAACAGTGTTTCTAATTCCCTTTATGTTATGTTAGTCACCCACACCCCAGTACATATTCACGTGGGGAGTGATGAGGTAACCATGTCCTTTGGAGAGCTGACCTCCAATGCTAACTAACCCCCTCGCAGAGTTTATTTTTGATTCGATGATATCTACCCATCAAATAATAACTAACCATCCCTTGGATTTGAATTAAAACTGATATACCCACCTCTACTTTACACAATGCCTATGCTGAAATACTTAAAATTAAATTACAGACAGCACAACACACGAGATTTGTGAACATTTCTGAGTTTAGAGAGACTCGACATTATTGTGCATTCGTGGATGGGGTTCCTCTTGGCAATGAGGAGAGGCTGGCACCTGAGTGCAGAGACACCAAAACCAGCTGACTCAACCGCCAGGGCGTCCGGAATCTCTCCCTATTCCTCAGCCCTCATTCTCCTTAGTTTCGGCCTTATCCTCTTATGTCCTGAATTATTTTAACAGCTCTTAGCCAAGCTCCTTGCCTCAAATATTTTTCTCATCACTCTCCTCCCTTTCCCCAGGCAAATCCATTCTTTCATGACCATTCATGTGTACTCTCTTAAAACAATCTGACATGGAACTTGATGGTTTAAAACCTTTTCAGTGGTGTTCCCACTCTCTACAGAATGAACTCCAAACCTCTTAACTCCTTAGCTTGGCTTAAATGCCCTCCGTAAATTACCCCCCTGTAGCCTCGCAACCTGCCACCTCCTTTAACCTCCAGCTTTACTGTTGACACTTGGATCAGGATGGGATGTTTAGGGTTACCATCCTGCCCACTGCATCTTGTTCATGCCTCACTACCTTCGCATGAGATGTTCTCTCTTTTTCAGACTCACCCCACCCCGTGTAACCAACCCCTACTTATCCTGTAATCATTTCTCAGGATGCAAGAGGAATATACAAAAATCAATTGTATATCTATGAGCAGTGACTAATTGAAAATTGAATTAAAAATCACAGGTCATTTGTAATAGCATCAAAAACAAAGTGTTTAGCAATAAATTTAACAAAATATATACAAGTCATATATTAGTAGCTATAAAACCTTGATGAGGAAAAAGAACTAAATAAATGAAGAGGTATCTTATGTTCATGGATTAGAAGATGCCGTATTGCTAAGACATTCATTTTTTGAAATTGATTTATAGATTACATCAAAATCCCATTAGTCTTTTTGTATATCTTGATGAACTACTTCTAAAATATACATGTAAAGTCAATAGTTCTTGAATAGCTAAGCTATTCTGAAAAAAGACATAGTTAGAAGGCTCACATTACCGAATTTCAAGGTTTTTTTTATAAAGGTACAGTGACGAAGACGCTGTCACTCTGGCCTAAGGACAAACCATAGTTCAGTGTAAAAGAATAGAGGGTCCAGAAATAGACCTTCACATAGTCAATTGATTTTGACAAATGTAACAAGATAATCCAATGGATAAACTGGGAAAACTGGACAGGTACATGTAAAAGTATGAAATTAGAACACTCCCTAACACCATACACAAAAATAAATTCAAAATAGATTAAAGACCTAAATATAAGGCCAGACACCATCAAACTCTTAGAGGAAAACATAGGCAGAACACTCTATGACATAAATCACAGCAAGATCCTTTCTGACCCACCTCCTAGAGAAATGGAAATAAAAACAAAAATAAACAAATGGGACCTAATGAAACTTAAAAGCTTTTGCACAGCAAAGGAAACCATAAACAAGACCAAAAGACAACCCTCAGAATGGGAGAAAATATTTGCAAATGAAGCAACTGACAAAGGATTAATCTCCAAGATTTACAAGCAGCTCATGCAGCTCAATATCAAAAAAACAACCCAATCCAAAAATGGACAGAAGACCTAAATAGACATTTCTCCAAAGAAGATATACAGAGTGCCAACAAACACGTGAAAGAATGCTCAACCTCATTAATCATTAGAGAAATGCAAATCAAAACTACAGTGAGATATCTTTTCACACTGGTCAGAATGGCCATCATCAAAAAATCTAGAAACAATAAATGCTGGAGAGAGTGTGGAGAAAAGGGAGCCGTCTTGCACTGTTGGTGGGAATGTAAATTGATACAGCCACTATGGAGAACAGTATGGAGGTTCCTTAAAAAATGGATAAGAAATAGTCTTTTCCACAAATGGTGCTGGAACAATGGGACATGCACATGTAAAAAAATATAATAAAAACACACTCTGTCCTTACCTCACACCATAGGGGAAATTAACTCAAATTGAATCATAGACTTAAATGGAACCTAAAACTAAACAACTTCTGGAAGAAAAAATAGAATATATTTATGATTTTGTGTTAGGCAAAAATTTCTCAGAGGACACAAAAAACACAGATGATGAATATTTTTAAAATGCTAAATTCAACTTTATTAAAATTAAAATATTCTACTTGAAAGTCACTGTATTAGGCAGGGTTCTCCAGAGGAACAAAACCAATAGGATATATGCATAGGAAGAGATTTATTATAAGGAATTGGCGTATGCAATTTTGGAGGCTGAGGAGTCCCACAGTCTGCAATCTGCAAACTAGCGACCCAGCCGGTGGGGTGATTCCGTACCAAGTCTGAAGGCCCGAGGGCCAGGGGAGGTGATGGTGTAGATTCCAGTCCCGGTCTGAAGGCCTGAGAGCCAAGGGCACTGAGGCAGGAGAAGATAGATGTCTCAGCTCAAGCAAGAAGGCAGGAAGGGAAAGAGGAAAATTCCTCCTTCTCCTGCCTTTTCTCCTATTCAGGCCCTCAATGGATTATATGATGCCCACCCACAGAGAGGACAGTCTATTTTTACTGAGTCCACCAACTCAAATGCTCAACTCATCTGGAAACATCCTCAGAGACACACCCAGAAATAATGTTTAATCTGAGCAGCCCATTGCCAGTCAAGTTGGTCATCAGGCCACAGTTAAGAAAATGAAAGAACAAGCCACATCAGAGTGAAAATATTTGCAGAATATACATCTGGTGAAGGGCTTATGTCCAGAATACATAAAGAACTCTCAGAAAGAAAACAAATAATCCAATTAAAAATTGGGCAAAAGATTTGAACATTTTAAAGGGGATTTATATACAGTATAGCAAATAAACACATTAAAATGTACAGTATCATCAGCCGTCAGGAAACTGCAAATTAAAACCACAATGAAATACAACAATACATCTGTTAGAATGGGGGGAAAACTGAGAATACCAAGTGTTGGTGAGGATGCAGTGCAACAGGGACTCTTATAAGCTGCTGTTAGGGAAGCAAAATGGTACAGCCACTTTGGAAAACTGATTGGCAGTTTTTTACAAGGGTAAATATATACTTACCATGAGACCCAAGCAAGTCCGCTCCTAGGTATTTATCCAAGATAAATAAAAGCTGATGTTCAAACAAAAACCTGTTCATGAATGTTTATAGCAGTTTTATTCATAATGATCAAAAACTGGAAACAATCCAGATGGACCTCAACTGACAAATGGATAAACAAACTTGCGGAATATTAGTCTGCAATAAAAAGGAATGAACCCCTGACCCATATAGCAACATGGCTAGATTTCAAATGTGTATGCAGTTATGTAAATTATATGTATATAATATATATATTTTTTGGTTTTTTGATGTTGAACTGCATGAGCTGCTTGTATATCGTGGAGATTAATCTGTTTTGCTACACATTTATATTATAAGTAATAGTATGTATAGAAAATGAAGCATTTATTGTAGTAGTGTTTAGAATACCAAAATATCAGAAACATCATAAATGTCCATCACTAGTTAATATATATTGTTTGTAGTACCAAAATATTAGAAACATCATAAGGGTCATCAATAATTACATTAATATATGTAACATATAATCTATATAACATGCAGCCATTAAAAGAATGCTACATGCTTATATGGAAGGATCTCTAATACATATATGCATAATACAGATGATGAATATACATGTATGTATTTCTATAGAAAATGTCTGGAAGTATATACTAGAAGTTGTTAATAGTAGCTATCTGTTGGGAAGAAAATTGATTCCTGGAGAATAGGTTGATAGGAACCTTGTATACTATTTTCTTCCTTTTAAAATTTTATTTATGTTTACTTTTTAACATTTCATTTTGAAAAATTTTCAGGCTTAGAAAAAAGTTGCAAGAAAACAAAAAATTATTGTATCTTTTCAAATTTTACATCTTATATAACCACTGTACTGGAAATTAACCTTAATGTAATACTGTGAGCTATTTGCAGACCTTCTTTGGATTTCACCAATTGTCCCACTAGCGTCCTTTTTATGTTCCAGGATCAAGTTTTCATGTTGCCTTGATCTATTCCAGTCTAGGATAGTTCTTCAGTTTTTCTTTGTCTTCCTTGACCTTGATGAATGCTATCCAGTTATCCTGTAGAACACACTCAGTTGGAGTTTGTCTAATGTTTCCTCCTGATGAAATTCAGGTAATGCATTTGGCTAGAATATCACAGAAGCAGTTCTGTGTTCTTCTCAGTGCATCATATCAGGAGGCACATGATGTCAATATGTCTCATTACTGGTGAACTTGACTTTGGTCACATGGTTAAGTGAGTTTTCTGCCCTACAAAGTTGTTCTTTTCCCATATTTTGTGGGGATATACTTTGAGGATATGCAGTTTTTTTCTCAGTATATTTACCCCAGTAATTTAGAGCATCTGTTGGTGATTCTTGTCTGCAACAGTTAATACTGTAGTGTTTGCAAATTAGTAACTTCTGTTTTTATCATTCCTTCTACACTTATGAATTGGAATTCTGCTGTGAGAGTTTTCCTTCCCCCACTTCAGTTGCTTATTTACTTATTTATGTCACTATGGACTCGTGGATATTTATTTTATTCTGTGCATTATAATCTCTTACTATCATCATTTATTTTGTTGCCAATATTATCCCAGATTTGATTACTGGGAGCCCCTTGGATTTGGCCAGTGTGTCCTTTGACCTGTCCCTATAGTATTTGGAACATTTCCTCACTTTCTGGCATCACAAGATGGTCTAGGCTCATCTTGTACTTGATCTGTCCAGACCTGGAATCAGCCATTTCTCCAAGGGTTTGTTTTTTTTTTTAATGAGAGAATAGTCACTAAATGTGCTCGTTGGGGCTAGAGTGTCATTGCTTCTAGTCCCTTGCAGCAGACAGAGTGGAGAATATAGATACATATATACACACATCTATGTCTATTTCTATGTCCATCTATCTGCAAATGTTTATATTTGTGAGGTCTGTATGTGTACATCGAGTTCATATTGATCGCGAGTTCCTATTGATAATGTCTAATTCCATTCCCACAGCACGGTTTATTCTAGACTTCCCTCTATTCACAGTTATAATCTTTCTACTACAGTGAGAAACTTGGCTTTCATTATTCATGCTATTTATTTGACTTATTTACTCAATCCTAGAATACTCAAAATAGCTTCAGAATTGCTAATCCATACTTTGGGGAAAAACAAAATTACTACCTAGATTATGTAATGTTTGTGTACCATTCTTTTTTACTTTAGCCTTACAAATATAGTCAAAATACTCTTTTCCAGAGTTATTTAAGTTAGTTCCTTTTTTCCCCACTCCCTTCAGTTTTTCCTTTTTAACTTTTCATTTTCAAAAAATATCAAACTTAGAAAAAAAGTTGCAAAAAATATCAAAGAATTCTTATATCTTTCTTAAATAACTACAGTATGGGAAATAATGTTATTCATTTGTAATAGAGTTAGGTTCACTTGTTGCTATTATTCATATTTTATTTGGGGTTCCCCACACCATATTTTGATGATACTTTCATTCTGATTTTATTTAGCAATTTTTTTGGCATGTGGAACATTATTATGATTCTGAAAGTCAGAACTTTACAGAAAGGTATACTCAGAGATATATAACCCCCTTACATTGTGTTTCAGTTCCTGCATTTTATTTACTTCGCATCTACCCTGTCTATGTAACTGATCCTGATTTCAGGTTTATTCTCCCTGTATTTATTTTTGCCTATGTGAGGAAATGCACTTATATTTTCTCATTTCTCCTTCTTTCTGACATCAAAGGTAGCATATTAGTACAGACACTCTTCTGCACTTTCCTTTTTCCACTTAGCAATTTATCCGGGAACTCTCTCCATATCATTTCACTGAGATCTCCCTCATTTATTTATCCAGCTGCATAGGACTCCACTGTGTGGATGTATCTTGTGCATTCCACTGATCCCCCACATTTGGGCATTTAGGCTGTCTTCAGTGTTTTGTAATTAACAGTAATGCTGAGATGAATAAATTTGTGCAGATGTGTTTTTCTGTTCTTGGGACTATCTTCAGGATAAATTCCTAGAAGTAGGATTTCTGGATCAAATGCAAGTGTATATGTAGTTTTGTTCGATCTTGCCAAATCTCCTTCCATTCAGGTTGTACCAATTTGCTGCCACCAATGTATAAGAACGTGTTTCCCAACAGATTTTGTTTCATGCTTTTTAAATTTTCATCAGTTGGATAAGTGAGAAACAGGATGCCATTTGTGAAATATACCATAGCATTTTAAGTTACATGTCCCTAATAATGAGAGTTTGGACATCTTTTAATATGTTTAAAGGAATATATACCTATGTTTTGTGAATTGTTTGTTCACATCTTTTGTTCAAGTTTCTGGTTTTTTGCCCCTCAATGTCTAAGAGCATTTTTTAAAAAACATTAGAACTGTTAACCCTTTCTCTAGGATATATGTTACAAATTCTTCCATTCTTTTCTTTTTCTTTTTTTTCTCCAATATTCTTTTTTTTCTTTTTCGTTTTTCTTTTTTTTTTGGCCACGCTGTGCAGCTTGTAGGATCTTAGTTCCCTGACCAGGGATTGAACCCGCGCCCTCAGCAGTGAAAGCGAGGAGTCCTATCAACTGGTCTGCCAGGGAAGTCCCAAATTCTTCCTTTTGAATTTTCTACTGCACGCATATAATACTTTAAAAATTTGTGAGGTACACAGGAACATATTTTGTAGTGACTGAAAAGAAAAGAAGAAGAAAATGTGGCAAGTTGCAGGTTGGGAGTGATTTTACTGCAGTTCTTAGTGGTTTTACCTCTCTTGGTCCTCACGATTTCGACTTCCTCTGTCCTAGGATCCCCCCAGTGAAGCAACAGAAGTGTGCCACCTGGGAGGCTGGGTGAATGGCCAGGTCTGAGCAACTGAAGGTGAGTCCAGACCGCTGCTCCTGTCTCTCTCGGTACACGTGCCCATGCAGTGTCACCAGTTCCAGGAAATAAACGGGGAGTTACACGCATGACTTATTTTTCTTTCTAGTGATCTCCGAGTGCTCCAGCAAAAACTTCAGGACTGCTGCTCTCAGAGGCCTGTCAGAGCCTCTCTTCTAAATATAAATGCAGAGACACTAAAAATAAACAGTGCTAAAGGTGAGTTTCATGGTTCCTGAAATGTCTGTACAGGGAGGGAATAAACTTAGCTCTCAAGGAGCCAGGAAGAAACATGTGGCCACCCGCGTCTAACCGGGCTTTCACCAGTGAGGAGGGAAGCTGGCTGAGGGTTGCTGAATAGCTGGAATATTTTAATTTTTGCTTAAGTTGTGCTGAGGTCAGGACAGCAGGGAAATAGTTCTTCCATCATCTGATATTTTTGTAGCAAGGTCCTTAAGTACAGACAGTCCACAGGAAAGGAACTGAGGCATGGCGAGTCCACTGCAGGAAACCAGAGCTGAGAGAATGCAATGCTGAATCTCAACCATCAGAGAATGAATGAACAGGGTGTTTGGACAGTGCAGAGTGCACAGAATCACTAGTTCAGCCGGGAGAGATGTGTACCTGGCATGGTGTCTGTCCACCAGCATGCCATTAATATGTGTGTGAATAAATGAATAAGAAGGTATCCCATACCTCCTTGCATAATTTTTAAGGATCCGAAGGCTGGTGTTAAAGTCTGTAAGGGTTCAGGTGAGAAAGGCAAGGCAGAGGATGAAGGGCAGTAAGACCCCAAAACAGATACTCGGAGGTAGGCCAGTGGGTGAGTCTTAGGAAAGCCTCTGCCAATACCCAACTGCACAAAATACAACAGGTGACAACAGCAGCAAATAGTCCAAGGCCCACTTGGCACACAGTGCCCCATACCTGCAAACAAGATCAGGCCCTGCCAACACCTATGCCAACTGCCCAATGGGGAAGAAAGCCACTTACTGCAGGTGATAGCAGACATTTGAAAACCCAAGTTATATAATCACTTAGGCAGAGGCAATATCATCTTCCGACACATAGAATGTGGCCAGGGTACTTATGTGATCTCAATGTTACTGTAAGAAATATTTTCCCTGACCACTCCTGGCCTCCCCACTCTTCAAACAAATACACCCTGTATAGACAACCGCAGACATTCTTTGAACAGGCTGTATTCACCTACTCTTCCATGCCTTTCTCTATGCTGTTCACCTTACCCATAATACCATACGTTCATTTATTCAGGAACAAATTTATTGATTTGTTCACCGATTGTGATTGATTTTTTAGTTGAAGTATAGTTGATTTACAGTGATTCAGGTGTACAGCAAAGTGATTCAGTTATGTATATATATTGAATGTAGTTTCCTGTGCTGGACAGTAAGTCCTTATTGTTTATCTATTTTATATATGGTAGCTGTGTATCTGTTAACCCCACACTCCTAATTTATCCCTCCCCCCGCCCTCTTTTCCCCTTGGGTAACCGCAAGTTTGTTTTCTTTTTTTTTTTAATTATTTTTAATCTTTATTGGAGTGTAATTGCTTTACAATGGTGTGTTAGTTTCTGTTGTACAACAGAGTGAATCAGCTATAAGTATACCTATATCCCCATACCCCCTCCCTCTTGAGCCGTCTTTGAGTCTATTTCTGTTTTGTAAATAAGTTCATTTGTGTCATTTTTTTGGATGCCACATATAAGTGATATCGTATGATCTTTGTCTTTCTCCGTCTGATTTTCTCTGTCTCATTTTTTTGAGTTTGCCAGTGTATTGACTGCCAGTTATGTCCTGGGCCCTGTGCTAGGCACTGGGGATAGTGTGGTGAACACAACAGATGTGGTGCCTGCCCTCTTGGGAGAGAGAGCCCCTAAACAAATAGAAATAAATATTTACTTACACACCGTGATAAGTGCTAAGAAGAAATGAATCTGCTGGCAGAGAAAACACCAGAGGGCCCTGAGTATGGAGAGGGTGATGAGGAGAGGCTTCCAGGGTACCCATCCTGTAAAGCACTTCTTCTTCACCCCACACACCCACCCCACTCAGTCACATTTCTCTGCTCCAAAGTCAGTTGCTTCTACTTTTGACTTGACGCCTCTCTTTTGTAGTTGGTTGTTTCTATATCCAAGACTCTGTTTCTACATTAGTTCTCTCAGTGCGAAGAAGAGAAGGAGGGAGGACACGTGGGGTTTGGGAGTCCAAAGACCTGACTATAAATTACAGCCTTCCACATGAACTCTGGGATACTTGGCGAGTCATCTAATTTCGTGATTTTAGACCGGGTTCCTCAGAAGCAGAGCTGGAGGTATAAAGGCTTGTGTACAGGTAGTTTATTTGGAAAGAAACCCCAAGGAGTAGAAGTGATGGATGGAAAGTGAAACGGGAAAGAGGGAGGAGACGACACAAGAATGCGCTGTTGACTTGGTCACCGCTGTAGGCGCTGGGCCCGTGGGCGCTGGGAGGAGCCCTAGGAAACAGGTCTTCGGTGACTGAGACGAGCGCTGATCTGTTGGCTTACCTGCCCCTGACTGGGGAGCCCACGTGAGGACCGATGCCTCTCCATTCCCGTCTCACAATATATGAGCTTCCAGTAGAGGCCGCCGGTTCCCCATCTGGGGTGTCAGAGACAGCTAGGGCAGGAAGCAGGAGTGCAGGCCCGAGGCCAAATGCTGCCCAGTTGTACCTGAGTGAAGCCCAGCAGTCCCTGCGCAGAGCTGCTTGATGAGGCAGTGACTGGAGGAAGAGGGCAGATGAGGTTTAAAATTGAGACATCTGATACCCTCACCTAGAAAACAGTCAGGGCAATAATAGTGCCTGCCTCTTAGGCACATGAGAGTTCAATGAGATGCTCCACGTGGAAGTGCTCTGTAACCTGCAGACATCATGCAAGTACTGGCCACCCCTGCCGTTACAGCGAACTCTGATTTATACCTGCAGGAGAGCGCCTGACGCGCAATTAAACAAAAACCAAATGTGAGTCAGGCGAATAAGTACAGGGAGTGAGGGGGTGTGACTAGAGGAGTCCCAGGATCTTTACCCAAGGTTCCTACCTATATGAGATGAACACATATATTTCACTCAGTCCTGGTCCGTTCCACTTTCAGTTAGATTCGAATGAAGTAAATGGTGGCAGGAGAGAGATTTTGAAAGTAGCTTATTTGAAAAATGCATTGAGGTCATGCCCTTGGGAGAAGAGAGCTGGACAAGGTTTATTTGCCTATGAAATATGTTTATCTGCCTATGAAATGCAACCCCATGAATGGGCTTAATCTCCTTTGGTTTCGTCTAGTGTCTGACCAGAAAACTCAAATAAATTTGGTTGAGAAATCATTTGGAACTGGAAGATAGGGTTCGCTCTGTCTTAAAAGCTTATAAACCATGGAGAAAGAAGAACGAGGCAAATGACATTCAGACATAAGCAATAAAGCAGGCCTAGCATGTTGCCATGGTCAGTGTTCACACATGATAATGGATTAAGTGGATTGAAGTCAGGCGGTACCAACCTCGGAAGGTTTCATTTCATTGCAACTTATTTCATTTCAATTAGCACTTGCAGACCCTGCAATAAGCAGAGGCTGGATTGTGCTGCGCAGTGGGGCTGCAGGGGTGGTGAGGGCAACAGACAAGAAAATGAACAGTGAGATCAAGTGTCAGAAATGTGATCAGGAGAGGCGCACAGACGTGTTAAGAGGTGTAGAGAATGCGTATGAACAAAGGACACCTAACTCAGCTCGCAGGGGAAGGGAGGAAGGACAAGACAGTTTTCCAGAAAGAAAAGAGATTCCCGTAAGGCTGGATGGAGAAGCAGTTGGACGGTGCAAAGGGAAGACGGCGTGTTAGGTAGAGAGAATAGCGCGGGCGAAGCCCTGGGGGTGAGAGGGAGCCCGGTGCACTGGAGAGACTGCGAAAGGGTCAGTGTTCTCAGGGAGCTTGGGTGGATGTGGTGGGAGGTGAGGCTGCAGTTGCAGGACCCAGTGGGGGAAGGATCCTAAGCAGCCTTCTATGTCAGACGAATGCATTTGAACTTGCCTAAGGTGAAAGGCCAGCCACAGGAGGATTTTAAGCGGTAGGATGATGTGATCCCATCAAGTGCTCCTCAGGACACCTCTGGCCACAGAGAGAGAGAGTGGGAGACAGAGTGGGGTTGGCTACCTACGGCATCAGGGAGCTGGGTTTGGAAGTGATTGTGGAGGTCAGTCTGGGGAGAGATGGTAATGACCTGTGGCAGTAGAGTTAGGGACAGTGAGCCGTGGTGATGGATTTCCAGAGGGGAACCAGCATGGTGGTCACCATTTGTTTGGAAATGGAAGACGGGGGTGTGGGGGGTGGGGGAGGAGAGGGTCAGAATGAATGGCCGATTCCTGCCTTGCGTGGCAAGGTGGATGTTTGTGCCATTTGGTGAAGAGAAGAAGGAGGTTCATGGAGAGACGAGAAGGGTGTCTGGCCAAGCAGAGTGGGGCTGAAATGTGGTCCACACTCGCTCCTTAGGTGTCGCTGGCCAGAGCTGCACCTGCCTGCGGGGAGGGGCGCCATGCTGGATATTTCCACGTGCCTCTCCAGATCCACTTAGACTCAGTTTTTTGCTCATTCATTCATTTATTCATTCATTATTTGTTCACTCATCAAACAACTATCAAATGCCGCCTGAGACTGGATCACTGTATCCGTTCTCAGGCGGAGCTTCCCCTGTCCTTGAGGGAAGAGGGGGGAGGCATGCAAGGGCCCACGGCAAGCTGGGCTAATACAAAGCCAGAGCAAGGAAAGGACAGATGGGGCAGAGGTGAGGTGGGGCCTGCAGCCCACGCGTCCCCCGGACTGCAGCCAGGCCGAATCCAGACAGTTAAGCCGCCCCTTGGCAGGCTCGTATTCTCTCTTCACGTTCACATTCACTTTGTTCTCCTACGCTGATGGCGCCGCATGCGCAGAGTGGGCCGTGCTGGAGAGCTACCTGATACCTGACCCAGCTGCATCTCCAAAAGCCTTAGATCTTGCAAAGTGAAGCAGCAGGTCAAAGGAGCTAAGGAACCTGTGGGCTTATTCCCCGGTCCTCTCTGTACTCGGTAACTCAGCATCAGGACTGAGAAAGAGGGACCCATTGGTTCATATTCTTCCTCTGGCCCTTTGCAGGCTTTGGATGTGGGGTGCTGTGCTAATTTAGGGTTGCTGAGCTACAAGGCAGTGTTAAAGAGGCTCGAGCATCTCAAATGTACGGCTTGACTGGAGTCCTTATTCCAGGAAGTTATACATCTCTGAAGCAGCATACCTGAAATTAAGCTTAGAAAAGATCATTGTAGTTTGATGTTTTGGTGAAATCCCAAGCATCAGGGCTCTCTTACCCGAGCGATCAACTGACAAGGGATCAGATCTTAATCTGCATTCCCAGGCGTTCTCTAATGTCCCGAGAGGCAGGAGCGAGCAAGTGCCTTCCTCAGCCTTAGGGAGCGTTAGCCCTCTGATCTGCTTATGTTTTTCTACACTTAGCTCTTGGTGCTTGGCTGAAGTGGTGGGATCCCCCTAACGTCTTCCTCCACCCTCCCCACTCCACCATGGTTGAATGAGAGACTTTAGAATTTGGATTAAGATCTGCTTTCCAAAACCACCTATTTTTTTCTTTTTACTCTCTTCTTCCATTTTTCTTTCCCTTCCCTGTTCCTTCCTCCCCTTTTGTTCGTTAATGAATCAACTATTTGTTCATTGCTTGGTATCAGGAGTCCGAACCTAAGCTAGCTAGCACCCCTCCTACCATTAGGATTTAAGTCTGGGAATGCCTGGCTGATGTGTGGGATGGGCCCACCGTGGCTCTATGTACCCGAAGGACAGGAACCTCCTAGGAGAGACTCGCCCTTTCCTAGAAAAGAGTGAGAAAGTGGAGGACACGTACTGGGTTCGGTTGCAGTGGACCAGGATTGGGGATGGGGCTTGGGGTGGTCCTGGTGGGATTTTAGAAACGGCATAGTGCCTGTCACTCGGATGTCTTGCGACCTAGCACACAGGGACTTGTGCAAGAGCCCTAAGGTGAGGGAGTAAAAAGGCAGGTATAAACTAAACTAGCTCCTCACTCAAACATTCCGAGGTTACAAAAAGCAGCAACGGCCCAGGGCCAGGCAGCTGTCAGCATCCTTACCCTGGGCAGGTACAGCCTTGGCATGGATGGGGCGGACACCAGCTTGGAGGGGAAGCCTCAAAAGGCCACTTCTGGCATCATCAGCAGTGGAGATGTCAGCCCAGTGAGTGCAAGCAGGTGAGGGGGAAAGTGACAGGTGCCACGTGTAGCAGCAGGGCCCCCGTGCTCGGTGTCTGTACCATAATCACTGAAGAATCCCAGCCTTTGGGGGATTCAGCTTGATGGGGGAGTTGGTGCAGCCACAGAGCGCATTGGGGTAAACCCAGAGAGCCCTGTTCTGTGTCTCTTATTAATTAAGATCCTGTTTCACTCCAAGCAGCAGAGTTTGGGAGACACGACTGTTACACATTCCTTAAAGCCAGTTTAGTTCCAAACAGGATTTGCAGGAGCTTTACGTGAAAGCCTGGGATGTAAAAGGACCAATTGTTTAAAAAGAAGGTGAAAGAACCATAGTCAAGAAATAAAGCCTGGAAGGAAGGGACAAAGAGAGGTGTTGCACTAGAAAACCTGGTCAAGCAAATATTCGTGCTTGACTCGAAATCCCTATTTTTTAGGGGCTAATTTCTGAGAATGAAACCTCTATGTCTAATCAAGACCTGAACAAAGGTGAAATTCGGTTTTCAGGCAGAGGTGCCTGTTTTCCCCAAATGTGTTACTGTACCCAGACAGGATGGTTCTACGGGTCTTCGTGGTTCGAGAGCTACCTGGAGTCATTGAACGTAGTTGGAATAGATTGTAGGAAAATTCTGCTCATCGCTTCTCCACCGGTGCCACGAACGACCGTAAAATGCAGCAGACAAGAGTGCCAGGCTGTGGGGTCACACAGATGGCTAGGGGAGCTGGAAACACCCCATACTCGTGACCCGTGCTTGGACCTCCCCGTCTCCTTTCATCCTCACAATGCTGCAGGGACACGGCAAGGCAGGTACAATGATCTCCACTGCCCAGGTGAGGAGACCATGAAGCAGAGAGGGCCGTGACCTGCCCAAGGCCACACTGAGGTGCCGGGCTGGCATTTGAATGTTGGTCTCCAATCTCCATCCTAGCTGCCTGGACCCCTGCCTGGCTCTAGGTCTGGAATGGTACCACACCCTGATTGTTTATTTAGAAGTATTCTGGAAGATTCTGATGCTCATCCAGGTTTGGGAGCCTTTCTCCCTTAAACTCTCTCAGCGTGAAGGCTCAATGGGTAAATGGGTTCAATGGGGCTGGTAGATATAGGAGCCTAATTGCGAAACGTGATTAGAGGGCAAGAAGAAGTGGTCCCTGAACAAGGAGTGCATAGCACAATGGCAGTCGGGGCAGGTAGCAAAGAAATAGCAGCTCTTTTTACTTAATCCCTTTGATGCTTTTATTATTCATATTTAAGTAAAATCATTCCTACAGACAATACCAGGGGAGAGTCTGGCACTGGATGGACCCACGTGGGTCCATCCTACTGACCAGCTGCAATTGGAATTCGAATGTCCAAAGTGGGCAGGGCAGAGCAGGGCCCACACTGGTCTGGAAGAGACACGCACACGTACACGCACGCACGCACTCACACACACGTACACGCTGTCTTCCTCTCTATGCAAAGGCCTGGGAAATTGCCAACTGACCTGCGGTCCCTTTTGGGCTATTGGAAATTCAGAGCTGCTGTAATTAGACATCTCCAAGAATTTCCAAGGCCTTCAGAGTGTTACCGCAAGAGCTGACCGCGTTCCCAAGGTGACAGAACGGAGGGCTGGCGGGAGGAACGGGAAACCATAGAGCGTTGCAGGCGAGACAGTAGAAAGATCTGAGGGCAGAAACCAGATTACGTATTTGTGACAAAATAGAGACCTGCCCGGGAAAAGAGAAAAATGACATTAAGCATCTAACGTGTGTCTAATTCTGTGCTTTCCTGTACACTTCATCACATGTCATTCTCAAGTAGCTCTGGAGCCAGGAGTTTTGGTCCTGTTTCACAGGTAAGAAAACTAAGGCTTAGACAGGAGAGGTCGTTTATTCATGGTGACCCAGACAGTAAAACAGAACCAGGAATTGAAATCCAGGTCTTCAAGGACACGAGGTCCGCGCCCCCCTTAGTGCGTACAGATGCACATACACCTATGTGTATTTTAGCAAAGGCAACATCTGGTAAGTTCTAGGCTCTGCCCTAAGTGCTTGACAAATATTAACTCCTTTAATACTCACAACGACCTTAGGACATAAGTGTCATCATTAGTCCTAGGTCCCAAGTGAAGAAATTGAAGCAAAATCAGTTTCATGCAGCTTGCTGAGGCCCCATATCTAGTGGCAGGGCTGGCGGCCCATCTAAGAGCCTGCTCTTCTCATCCCTCCAGGATGCCTCTACGTGAAGGGAAAGGCATTCACTGAGTGCTTACTCTACGCCAGGCCCCACTGGGACTGTTTTGAGTGCTTTAAATTTATTACCTGGTTTGGTTCACATGGTCAGAACGTATAGATACTAAAGGCCTCTGAAGACCACGTAGCGTGGTGGCTAAATTCGAAGTATGGGCTCTGGAGTTGGACCCTGACATTTACTCGTTAAATGACCTTGGGGGGGTTTGCTTTAATCTTTCAGTCGTTCTTTCATTATCTGTCAGGTGAGAGTCATCATGGTTTCGACTTGAGATTTGGGGTAAAGATTGAGTTATTTTGCGCAAAGTGCTTAGCATAGTGTCTGGCCAGTAGAAAGTGCACGGATTTTTTTTTTTAAGGCAAGCAGAGGAGCTGGTACGTAATGCGCTGGGCTGGGAGGGGTCCTGGTGAAATTCTGCAGCTGGTGGCCAGGCATCCAGGTCAGCATTTACACAGCACTGTAGCTGTGATTTCCATCTCCTGCAAGGTCCCTACCAGCTGTCCTTTGGCAGGTCAGGCCTCAAAAGGGCACTGGCCAGCCATTGCTATTTTAAGCTAGAGAGATGGATTGCGTCCAACCTCAGAAATAAGCTAAAAGCAGAAACAAGGAGTAACTAGGAGGCTGCAGGATGCCAGAGGAAGCTTCCCCTGCCCCCCCAGGACCAGAGAGCCTGTGTCCTGGATAAGTGCTCAGACTCTGCCATCCTTGAAACAAAGCCTCGGCTGCTTGGCAGTTAATCAACATTCCAGGGCTATTTGACATGGCAGGAAATAATAAATGACTCTGCGATACCAACATGATGGCTTAGCCTCAAGGCCAGGACTGTGCTTAAGGGGCCCTCACGACAACCTGGAGGAAGGAGGCCCAGGGGAGCAAGGCTGGTGGCAGTGGGCTGATATAACCAGCCCCCAGCCTGGCACTCACTCCTCCACCCTTTTTCCAGCCTGTGCCTCCTCCCCACTTTGGAAACCCTGAGGCCCTAGGAATTTGCCTAGTGGGGTCCGAATGTGTGGGCAGAGCTGGTCCACAGGAGCTGGGTCCTGGGCCACCAAAGGAATGGTTGCTTATCTCTCAATCTGTGCTGAGATGCCAGAGAAGGAGGCTGAAGGAAATGGTACCATGGTCCCATTTTCTGATTTCCTCTTTGCCTCCTGCCTTCCATACGTGTCCTGAGCTTTTGCACACATGATCTGATAGGGACTCTTCTCCCCATTTTACTGATGAAGGACCTATGGCTCAGAGACGTTCAGTAATTGCCCGGGATGGCACAGCAAAGAAACAGGTCTGGAAGGATGGCCAGAGAGCAGAGAGGTGGGGAGGGCGAGAGCAGGTAGGAGCTTTTCCGTTTTATCTTTATCACAGAGCAAAGGAGCGCCGTTGTAAGGTTCTAAGCACGGTCAGGGCAAAAATCAGGCGTGCGTTTTGAAGAGAGGAGGGTCTGGCTGCTGAGTAGAGAATGAGTTGAATGAAGGGAGCTGAGTTTTGACTCTAGTGCCGTCGTCCAGGTGAGAAGTGATGACGGACTCACGTGGTGGTGATGGAATGAAGTGTACGGAATCCAGAGGGATTGGAAAGACCAGGGCCTGCTTGCGTTTAAGGTGACCCTGGAAAATAAATGCCTCTCCTTCTATCAAGTTCTCCAGAGAAACAACATTCAAAAGCCACACAGTCAAGATAAAGGAAGAAATCTCACATCCCGCGCTTGCTAAAGAACAAATCTTGACGTTCCCCAGGAGTTATCTGAGAGGGGTTGGTGCTCTATTTGCAAACTTTTCAGAAATGTAGTCCAGACAGTGAGCAACTGAAGACTATTGCGTGGCTAGAAACACTTGGAAAAGAATTAGGCTGAGAGTTTTGAGTCTCAGTACCTTCCAGATCCTTCCCTGTCCAGCATCGTTAAGGGCCTCGGCCACAGAAGCTGCATGTCTCATGAGGGACGGCACCAACTCCTCACCCAATTCTGTGGGTCAGTGCTTTTAATCCCTTCTATTCCCGGCATTTTACCATCATCTGTGGCAAAATAAATGGAACTGTCAGTAATTGGTTTACGGGGAAAAAATAAGAAAGTTAAATGGAGAGTTTGGCTGAGGGTCTAGTGAGTGACCCTGAAAACGACCTAGTGCCAGGCGTTGACGTGTGTAAACAGAGACCTTCTTGGAAAGCACGGAGAGAGATGCGTAGCAGCTGAAGGAAGCAAACCCTACTTATATAGAGATTTCCCATCGAGGAGCTAGAAGAATCATAGATGGAGACGTGGGTGTGACCCCAGGCATTCTGTGGCTAAAGACTGAGAGTTAAAAAAGAGCGACTTGCCAGATTTTTCACAGAGCTAAGTCAGACTCCAGCACAGGGACTGGGGCCTCTGGTTGCTCTCTTTGGTTGAATGAATGAGTGAATGAACAAATGAATGAAATGAGGCCACTAGACCTCCACTGGAGGCTTGGTTCACCACATGCATTCCTGTTCACTCATCTGGAATGCTGCTCCCTCAGGTCTTCACGTGGCTGAATTCCTGAATTGGCCTGTTCCTGAACTAACTCTGGACTGCATCACTTGACTTCATTTTCCCTGAAACATTTATCATTATTTGAATTTTTCTTTTTTAATTTGCTTGTTTACTCATGGATCATTGGTCATATGTCCCTGAGAGCAAGGACTTTGTTCAGAACAACGTCCCAGGGCCTATGTGTGGAATGAATGCCAGAAGCTGATAAATCAGTGAACTGAAGCTTTGTAAACACCATGATATACAAGTCACCAGCTGGAAGATGAGCAATTCAAGCATATAGTTCACTTGGTATTTATTGTGTGAACCAACTAGTTAGACCAATTTTTTTGTGGTCAATGAATTATCCTAGAATATGTCAGGGACTGAAGCAAATATAAGGCACAAAATATTAATGTCAATGAAGTAACATGTGCACGTAAGTCCACCCACAAAATAAGCTATATTAGAACACTCAGTAATATCATTGCAAAAAATAGCTCTAATATAAATGTTTAACCAGAAGTGTGAAATGAAGCAATTAATCATTTGCTACTTAACTTTTAGGAAGATAAATTTCTGCTTCTGCTGGGTTTTTCTGAGTTTCCAAACAACCACTGGCTGAAGTTTCCAGCAGCCGAAAAAATTTAAAGAGAGCATTTTTGGAGTACACAATCATTGCAAGATGTCAGTGTGATAGTTGAGATTCAGACCCAGCCTCCTAGAAAAGAAAACCACAGCGGGAGAATTCCAATTAGTCACATCTAGGGAATTTGATTTATTCCAAATTACCACTGCATGGGAATGAGATGAGGCCTCAGAATGTCTAGGTCCTTTGCCCTTCTCCATTCATGGGCTGGTGTTCACACCCCAGACATGAGGATGCTCCAGAGATTTCAAGCTGCAGATCATCAGGGGCAGGGTGAACTTGGCCTCTTCTAACATGTCCTAACAAGTGCATGTGGTACATATTAAATGCCATTTGGTCAAGATACTGAGGGGACTGCCAGATGCTTTGTGTTGGTCAGGTTGTGATTCAGCCAAGAAAGACCCATTTGCCAAGGGGGGGAGCCTGGCAAGACTGAATAGCGCGGTAACCCCCTCCCCCCATAATCTTTGCAACTGCGTACAGGCCTCTGAGCTATTGTGCCTGAAGCACACCTGGTTAAGAGGGTCTGAATGGAATTTCAGTCTGCTAACCTGTGTTTTCTAAGTTTCTCATTAGCAGTTTGCTCTTACCTAGAGGCTACTTGGGATAAAAACTGAAAATCAAAAAGACACAGGCTTGTGGTTCTCCTAATGTCTCACTGTTCTTCCCTCCTTCTGTTGCTCTTCGGGCTGAAAGAAAGAAGGTAGGAGCGGGGCAGGCAAGTTTGCATCTTGCTGCCTGGTGCTGGGCAGAAAGAAAAGAGTTTCTTGCCTATGGCACAAGGTCTAGAAAACCCTCGGGTCTTTGAATGAGCGAGCAACATGCTTGGTCTTCATGCCACTTTGGTGACCTGATCCATCTCTGTGTGCCTATTCCAAGTTGATCCACGTACTGGATGTGGCCCCAAAGTGGGAGTGGTGATCAGAGCTATGTGAGCTTCCACCTACCCTAGCTTTCCTACTTATCTGTGAGACAACCCTCCACCTTCTCTCTGCTTGGGACCCCTGCCTTTACAGATGAGTCTTATATACTATTAGGGATAATTTTTCTGAATGTTTAGGTTCAGACCTTTCAGAATATTATTTTCCCAATGCTATCTCTGCTATCTTAGAAGATTTATGAGTATGAACTTATTCTTATTTCATTCATTCACACAAACCACTTTTCTACTTTGTAATCATCCCTCTCAACAATAGCTCTGAGTGTGGGGAGTTCACCAAGTTGTCATGAATAGATAGGATTAGGCAGCTATGGATTTCTCCTCATAGGACCTCTCCCTACATCTGATGACTATGGGATTGATACTGGAATCAAAGTTAATTCATTAAATTCGTTGTTAGTACTTTAATATTGAGCATACAGTAAAGTCAAAAACTGCCCCAAACCCCTTTAAAGTAGCTGATAGGGATCTGGCTTCTGTAATGGTGAATTGAATTTGCTGGGCAAAACTTCCTGCAGATAAAAATGATAAAATCTGAGCAAAGTATTTAAAAAACAACACTATTTGAAGGCACTGGAAAGTGGCCAAAGCAAATGGAAACCAGAGGAGGTTTAGTCTTGAAAGATCACAAGTGCCATGGATAAAAAAATAAGGTTTGTTAGGGTTGGGGGTTTTTTGGGTTTTTTGTCTGAAGGCACTACCGAATTTCCTCAGTTCCAGTGGCAGAAAACAATAGTCTTATTGGCTTGAAGCGACACAGAAAGAAGTTCAGCATTGACAGAACAGCTGGAAATTTAGGGTGGAAGGGAGAGAAATCCTGAAAGTGATAAGCCACAGAAATGGTGAGACCAAAATCTGAGTGTAAACTCTGTCCACATCCTTAGTAACTGCTAAACCACACAAGCACAGGGAAAACCTCAAGGACTCCAGTTAAAAAATAAATAAATAAAGGCAGAAGTGTACTGGGTCAGTTTGTGAATTTGCTGCTTTTCTGATTTAGCACTTTATCCTACACATTTCTAATATCAGAGAATAGAGCTCAAGTCAGACCGACCAGCAAAGAAACTGAAAAATCTAGTATAAACCCTACCCAAATCCTTGACTAACCACTAAGCTGCACTGACTGAGGGAAGACATCTTGGAAGAAAGCTAAAAATCAATGACTTAAAGCTTAAAGAACTGAACAGAGATATCAGCTGCTTCACAGTGTAAGGGGAGATAGTTTGAGTCTAGGCAAATAAACAACAAGTACAAAATTTGTCCTCAGAAGAACATAGCAGATTACAGAGTTGCTAAATCATATCATCCAGTTTTCAGCCAAAATTGTCAGACCTGCAAGTAAACAGGAATATTTGACCTATACATAGGAAAAAAAGGTGATAAATAGAAACTGACTCTGAGTGGACCCAGATATTGGATTCAGCAGACAAAAATTCAAAGTGACTGTTATAAATATGTTCAAAGAATCAAAAGGAAGCATGCTCTCAGTGAGTGAACAGATAGGGAATCCTAACATATAAATAGAAACTATATGAAGGTAAATAAAGGGAAAATCTAAAGTTAATAATACAGTAACTGAAGTGAAAAATTCACTAGAGAGGCTCAATCACAGATTGTAACTGATAGAAGAAAGGATAAGTGAACTTTAGGACAGATCAAGAAAAAATATTAAGTAATCGAGTAAAAAAATGAAGAAAAACAGAATTTCACAGAACTTTGGATCAATGTCAGATGGTCCAGTGTAAGTGAAATTGAGGTCTTAGAAGGAGGTAAGAGCAAGGAAGGGAAGAAAAATATATATATATAAAGCAATAATGAATAAAACTCTCTAAATTTGATGAAAAACATTAACTTGTAGACCTAAGAATGTCAGAAAAACCCAACCAGGGTAAATACAAAGAAGACCACACCTAAGTCAAAGATAAAGTGTTGAAATCATCCAGAAAAAAAAAAATTATATACATAGGATCAATGAGATAATTAGCAGATGACATCTTATCAGAAACAGTGGAAGCCAGAAGTCACTAGAAAAAATATTCAAAGTGCAAAATGTACCAACATAGAATTTTATATACAAAGACGATAGTTGCATACTTCAAAAATGAAGATAAATGAAGACAAATATTTCAACTAAATTAAAATAAAAATATAATTTATCAATTTGTGAGATGCAGCAAAATCAATGCTTAGAGGAATGTTCATAGCATTGAATGCATGTGTTACTGAAGAAAAAAGATCTAAAATCAGTAAACTATGCTTCTACCTTGGGAAAGTAGAAAAGGAGAAAAAATTAACCTTAAAGCAAGCAGAAGAAAATAATGAAAATTAGAGTAAAAGTCAGTTAAATTGAAAACTGTGAAACAATAGAGAAAAAGCAACAAAAGTTTGTGCAAAGGAAAGATCAAAATTGACAAATCTCTAGATAGGCTAACCAAGAAAAAAAAAAGACACCACAAGTTACCAGTATTACAAATGAAATACATGAAGTTAAAACCATCAAAACTAAAGGGAAAAATAAACAAATCCACAAACAAGAGTTGGAGAGTTTGACATACTTCTTTCAGTAGTCAGTTGAACCATTAAACGAGAAAATCAGAAAGGAAAATTAATAATATCTGAATGACACCGTCAACCACACTAAGACTTACAGAACACTACACTCACCTACTGCATAATACACATTGTTTTCAAGTACACAAAGATTGTCCACCAACGTAGACCATATGCTGGTCTATGAGAAATTGTTGATAGATTTTTTAACACATACAGAATTAAATTACAAGTCAATACTAATAAGATAACTACAAAAACCCAAATATTTGGAAATAAAACAACAATCTCGTAAATAGCCCATGTCATTAAAAACTCACAAGGATAATTAGAAAAATGTTTTGAACTGAATGATAAAATATCACAGATATAAAAATCTGTAGTGTGTAGCTAAAGCAGTGGTTTGGGGGAAATTTATAGCTTTAAATACTTATATTAGGAAAAACATCTGAAAGTAATAATCAAAGCTTCTGTCTTAAGAAGCTTTCTGCTGTTGTAGCATGAAAGTAACCATAGACAATATGTAGAAACAAAAATGGACATGGCTTTGTTCCAATAATGTTTTATTTACAAATACAGGTGCAGGATGAGTTTGCCCCGTGGAAAATAGTTTGCTGACCTCTGTCCTAGAGTAACTAATGGTAATAAAAGAAGTTGCAGAGTCATTTAAGTAGTCAGTATACCTTTTGCTCTGATGCTAATGTGGATTCCATTTGCCTTCCATAGGAAGGTAGATTGTCCATCCCAACGTCAGTGAATCAGGAGGTTACGTTACCTTTCTTACTAATAATAATAGTGCTTAAAGACAGAGTACTTGGGTATGTAGTAATTTTGCCCTTCTCCCCCCAAAGTGAGAACTGATTCTTCATGTCATGCCATTAAGTTTAAATTCAAAGCCCCCCATTAAAGTTGTTGACATGGCTTCCTTGCATAACTTCATTGTAAAATTGATGCCTGAGTGAAATCAGGTCCTCCCACTTCTGTGGGCCTTATCCCATAGGAATGATAGGATAGCAGTTTTACCTTGTCATGCCTACTCTAAAAGAGGCCCTAGAATGTGTGTTATTTTATAAATACAAAGTAATACTGCCATTATTTGGCATATACAGAGCACTTATTAAATGTCATGCACATGAGACTGAGCACATGGTTACTCTTACAGAAGCTTAGTTGCTGCAACTATCTCATATATGGTAGGAGATCTTAAATAGGAATGCACATTGAAATTTTGCAAACTACATTTGTTTTGGTCTTACTCTAGAGATCCTTATCCAGTAAATCTGGGGTAGGGTTCAAGTATCATGGTGCAATAAAAGCTCCTCAGGTGATTCTGATTTGTACCCATGGTGTATATGTGTGTGTACTATAAATAAGGTAAACAAATACACACACACACACACACACACATGGCTGTATAGTGGTTGCATTTCTGAAAGCTCCTTGTCAAATTTGATAACTATCAAACAAGAAGTTCTTAAAAAACATGAATGCACATATGAAAATTTAAAATTCTCTTTATGATGCAGCAAAGAAACAACTACACATTTTTCAACAAGACAGAAGCAAGTTTGCATCTCAATAAAAAATAGATGTCACATTCAAATGAGAATAATTAGAGAAGGGTTTATTTACTCCTAATTCCCCAAATGTGGACAGGATATAAAAGAAAAGAAAGAATCATGCAGGAGCCTGGGGCTAACAGGAGCTGAGCTGGCACCATCCCTAGACCTGATGGGATGAAGGCAGGGAGAAGTGACTAGAACTTGGAAGGAGACAGAGTCTTGTAAGGTGGGTTTATTGTGGGACACTGGTGGTGGAGGGACCCAGGAGTAAAAGCATGCATCTCGATCACCTCCCTTGTGGGGTTCCCAGTGGCGGAACTCACCTGGACACCGAGGGCCATGGAGCTGTTACTGTCACCCACAAAGCTCAGCTGAGGAGTAGAGAGCCGGGACAGTGAACCCAGTGGGGCAAACAGAAGATGTCTGGCAAATAGAAACAAATATAACCTACTGCATCATACTTAAGTTACCTGGCCCTGCCCCACCCCACAAGCATCTTAGTTTGTGTCCCCAACACCCCTCCCCTCCCTGGAAGTGATTCTAAAATGCAGCAAGTGAAAGGGTGTTAAGGATGGGAGTAAATCATCCCAGAAATCTATCAGAAGGGCCACATAATACTTGCTGATGGACAGGTAGTGCTATGTGAAAAAAATAAGAGAATCGGGGATGGGAGGAGTTATGAAAAAATGCCTCATATGTATGTAGGGAATTCCAGGAAAGAGGATTTTACTATATTTTTCTTTGAACTGTTAACAACCAATAGGTAAGGAACAGTAATAGACCCTCAGATGTCACTAAGTATGGAATGAGAAAATAATCTTATCACTTACTTGAATGAGTTAAGGATTTTAAAATCTGTACTGCTGGGAGCATATGAGTTTGGGCTCTACTGGCCATTTACCATTTTACTTGAAAGAGATTCTCTTGATGCCTGGCTTAATTCCTGTCCTCTCTTCTAGGCTGAGGATTTCTCTTTACTTTACAAAACAAAGAAATGATAGACTCTTTCATTTATCTTTTTTTTTTTTTTTTTTTTTTTTTTGCGGTACGTGGGCCTCTCACTGTTGTGGCCTCTCCCGTTGCGGAGCACAGGCTCTGGACGCGCAGGCTCAGCGGCCATGGCTCACGGGCCCAGCCGCTCCGCGGCATGTGGGATCTTCCCGGACCGGGGCACGAACCCGTGTCCCCTGTATCGGCAGGCAGACTCTCAACCACTGCGCCGCCAGGGAAGCCCATATCTTTTATATTAATATAGATTTTCATATACTGGCTTTGTCCAAAGAAGTATCCATCTTTTTAACTAGGGTTAATCTTAATCTTGAAAAAAAAAAACTTTAAAAAATGCTTAACTTTGTGATAGCAACCAAAAAGAGGGACACAAAGATACACGAAGGCTAGTGAACATTTGTAAATAGTCATCCTCACAAGACAACAAAGAAATGCATATCACGCAATGATTTTTTCCCTATAAAATTGGCAAATATTTCAAAAATTTGTAATATTCACTGTGCTAAGGAGAAGAGGCTTGTACGTCATCTTTTGGAGAGATGGAAGTTGATAGAATCTTTCTGGAAATTATTTCACAATACTTATCGAGAGCTTTGTCTTAGTTAAGGTAAGTTAACTCTTGTAACAAAAACACCCTCAAAAGGTTAATTACTCAAACAATCAAAGTTTATTTCTTGTGCACATAATAAATACTAGGTGGGAGAACAGGTGCTACCAGCTCTTCCCTATTTAATAATTGGTTTCCAAGTATGTGTGGGGCATGTATCCATCCTGACGAGCTGGAAAGGGGGGAAACACGGGGGGCTTTTTAGGACCAGGCCAGGACGTAGCACGCATCACTTCTGCTCAAATTCTATCAGCCACCATTCAGTATGAGCATATCCTATTGCAAGAGAGACTGGGAAATAGAGCCTGTGTGCCCAGAAAGAAGAGAAGAATGTCAGCTTTTATAAGTGGCTCATCGTTTCAGCAAGAAGCTTTTAAAATACATATACATTTTAACTCAGTATTCTAGGAATCTGTCTTAAGGAAATATTCAGAAGTTGAGTTCTGCAGCAGACCTGATAGTGGTCTGCCCAAATCCATTTATCCTTTCTTAGTAATAGAAACTGTATACTTTTTGCTAGCACATTGCCATCTAGAAAATACTATCTTTCTCAGCCCATCTGACAACCACACATAGCATATGACTAAGTTCTGGCCGGTGAAATTCATGCGACGGTTCCGAAATTCAATTCCTAAAAGATAGTCTGTGGTGCACAGTTCCCTTGCTTTTTGGACTCTTCCTCTGTCCTTCTGTCCAGAGTGTAGGATGTAAAATCTAGACTCTAGACTCTAGATGTCCATGAGGAGAAGAAGACCACTTCTAGAGCCCTCTGGAGATGGCAGAGTGTACGAATTTGTTGCATACAATTGAACCAATGCCTCCGAACTTCTCTTTTGGGTTTGGGATTGTTATTATGGTTTTAGGTGATAGCGAGGTTAGAAAAGGAAGAAGAGCAATGCTTCCGGGGTGAAATGAATGGAGACAGGGCTGTGTCTACAGTGTGGCTTGATCCCCTGCAAGATGGCGTTTATAGGTGGCTCCTTTAAGCTGGCCTGTTGAAAATGAGGAGAAAGCAGAAAAGCTGAAAGGGAAGATTTTGTGAGGACTTTGGAGATGAGTATGGACCATGGGTGCTTCAGAAGGGTTGGAAAAGAAATGAATGGAGTGTGATGATAGAGCATAGGGAGGAACAGCCGTCAGATAGGGTGGTTCCTGATAACGTGAATCTGGGGAAACGGTTCAGACAGAGGGAGTAAATGTGCAGATTTCTGTAGGAAAGAAGCTGCAGACCCTTGTAATCAGCTGCCTACTAGCGTCTCCCTGTAGGTGCCATAGAGGTCTACCACCCACGCGGCTGCCGAAACCTTTCACCTGTGCACAGGTGTTAACTCCTTGACCCTTTCTTCTCCCACCTGAGCAACCACCAGGTCCTGATCATCCTTCCACCAACATATTTTCAAGAACCCACTTCTTTTCATCCTACTGACGCTCTAACATCTCCTTTTTATTTTTTATTTTTTTTGTGTGGTACGCGGGCCTCTCACTGCTGTGGCCTCTCCCGTTGCGGAGCACAGGCTCCGGACGCGCAGGCCCAGCGGCCATGGCTCACGGGCCCAGCCGCTCCGCGGCATGTGGGATCTTCCCGGACCGGGGCACGAACCCGTGTCCACTGCATCGGCAGGCAGATTCTCAACCACTGCGCCACCAGGGAAGCCCTAACATCTCCTTTTTAGACCCCTATAATCTCTTGTAGGAATTTAAGCAACAACTCCTACTTGAGTCCCCCCACCTCCAGTTTTCTCCTGCTCCAATCCATTCTCTATATTTCAGACAGAATCATCGTATTTTTAAAAATTTGATCAACAATAGGAGACAGAGTCTTCGGAGAAGGTGTATTTTATTTTTCAGAAAAACCTCAAATAATGAGAAAACCTTGCCAAAGCAATAAAACTGTCATTGAGGCTTATGCTATCTGAAGGGTGTCGGTTTGTGTGGAATTAGGTATTTTTTTTTTAATCTTTGTAGGCTTCATCAGTAACATAAAGCCAGCTGGCCTATTCCTATGCCATAAAATCATCTTAAAATAAAAGACCCTTGCCTTATTCAGCCCCTGAGATTGAATTGTCTTGTTTCAGTCCACCTAGTATTTCTTTTCTTCTGATTTTCTGGGCTACTGACTGCTTGACTCATTTCCTATTTACAACTCCACAGACTTGATGCATCGATCTCGGCCCTGTATTGACTTGGCTTTTTTCCTCATCCACACCTCCCACGCCTCCTCTTTGCTTTTGTCCACTTCTGGCCACCCAGGTAAATGAGCTCCCTGCCCTAGTCCAGTCCAGTGGCTGGTCCCAGCACAGAGTGAAACCCAGGACCCTGTGAAGTCCTTGGCTCTCACAGCCACTACCCAGGATTAGTTTATATCTAAGATCTTTTTCTGCCCTAAAATTCTTTAATGTTATTATCTATAAGAAATTATGTGAATATAACTTTATTATTCTGACCCCGACTTCAAAGTTCTTAAAGAAGCTCCTAATTTCTTCAATAAATCTTTATCAGGTATCTAACCATGCCTTTGCACCTTGGTCTGATGGCTCTCCCAGCCTTCCCTGGTCTTTATATTTAAAGTGCATCTCTTATAGACAGCAAATAGTTGGGTCATGTGATTTGTCCATGCTGACAATTTCTACCTTATAGTTGGAGTGTTTAGTTCAATATCATTTAATATAATTATTGATATGCTTGAATTTGGGTCTATTGTTTTAGTATTTGTTTTCTTCTCATCTCTATTTTCTGTTCTTCTGGTCTCAGTTTCCAGTCTTTTTTGGATTATTAGAATAATTTTTGAATTCATTTTAATTTTTGTATGGCTTTTTGCAGTACTTCTCTGCATTATATATCTAATGACTTGTTTAAAAATTATAATATACACGTTTAATTTTTTTAGGTTTTCACAGTCTACTAATAGTTAATATTGTACCACTTCATGTAATAAATATACAAATCTTACAATCATATAGGTCTATCTATTCCATCCCAGTCCCTTAAGCCATAGCTATTGTACTACATCTACATACTTTAAACTCTATAACACTTCTTTCATTTTGAATAGTTATATGTATAATAAGGAAATTAAAAAGAAGAAAGTAAGTACCAAATAGTTAAGCATTTATCCAGATAGTTACTATTTCTGATGTTCTTCATTCTTTTCTTAGGATCAGAGATTTTATATAACATCATTTTTCTCCAGCCTGAGGTACTTTCTTTAGCATTTCTTATAATGCAGGTCTGCTTGCAACAAATTCTCTTATTTTTGTTTTATTTGAAAATTTCTTTACTTCACTTCCAATTTTGGAGGCTGTTTTCACTGGATGTAGAATTCTGGGTTTTCAGGGCTTTTGTTTTGTTTTGTTTCATTTTGTTGTTTCCTTCTTTCAGGCCTTTAAAGATGTTCCACTTTCATCTGGTCGCCATAATTTCTCCTGAATATCAGCCTTGAGATGCTCTCAACCACATGATTTCTTCTACAAAACTAATCATTTTACTCTGCTTTTACAGGAAAACTAATTAACTTAACCAACTTTCTTTTCCAAAGAGTAGGCAGAGATTTGAGGAGAATTTTTAGTTCCTTGCCCTTTCTGTATACATAACTCTGGTAAATAAAGGGTTATTTAGAAATAAGGAAACTGTTAAACCCAAATGTCTCCAACTTGACCTTGAATTAATAATCTCTGCCCCCTGGGAAAAAGAAAGAAAGAGCCTCCTTTTCTAGCCTCAGCATATATGTTCCCTGAATGACTCTTTTGGAACTGAGATGAGAGATAAATGTTTGCTTTGATGGCAAGCTTTTATTCCCAGGTGTATGGGAAAGCTGGTGTTGTGCATGGCAGACCTGGGGCTGGAATTAAGCCTGTAATTAGCACTCTTTCTGGAAGCACTCTCATCTCTATGCCCAGATGAAAAGGGAAAGATGTAGCAAAGTCACAGGTCTAAGTGGGATGTATAAACAAGAGGAGATTAACTTCTGAGGAAACAAAACGAAAAAGTAAAATGAAGGAAACAGACTGTGGTTCTGCCCTGTTAAACTTGTCCCTCCCCGTGTCCTGAAAAAACAATGTTTAGGGTTCAACTGTATTTGTCTTTGGTCTTCTATAATAGGTTTTTGAAGAGAATGTGTCCTGTTCCAACATACAAAGGTGCTTTGGGGTATTAAGTGTTGAAAAAATTATACTACAAAGTTCCTCTTGGGTGTAGTGCAGCTTGAAAAGCCATGTAGTATGGTTCAAGTACAGGCTTTGAAGCCTGTTGCTGAGTGCTATGACTATGAATTGAATAGGAGGATGAATGTTATGTGGGATGATTCAAAAATAGAAAGTGATTTACATTGTTCTATTTAAACAACATAATAAGTTCTCTGGAAACCATCTAAGTTGATTGCAGATAAGGAGATAGTTTTACATGTTAAATACAAGGTTGGGGCTAGGAAAATAGCCAGAGGAAAATTCTCTATGATACTTAGATGAAAACCATCTCTCAAAACAGGAGAGCACAGAGAAGATGGATAGGGTGTGCCCTTTGGCATATGCAATAGGTAGAAACCCTCTTCCCACCCCCATATTCCAGCCCAGTTGGGGATGTCAGACAGTGCAGATTTATAGCTGTCACGTGATTATCATGCCACAATTAAACCCAAGTGACTGGACAAAGCTAGCAAGTCATCCCAAGATGGCACAGCCTTGTGGATAATTTTCAATATGATGATCCCTGAGAAGCTGCCATGTTCCCGAGAGCCCCGACCTCTACTGAAAAGTCCTGCCATATGTAGATGGTACGTTGGTACCATCACTTCCTTCCCTGAAGCTCTGTGGGCCCCTGAATGAGTGAAATCTATGGTCAACTGTGCCCATCCCACCCCTTTACTTTTGTTATCAAGTTTAGAAAGATGGTATTAAAAGGAAATAGCACTTAGGTAACTACTTGGAAAACCAAATGCCTTTGCCTTCATCATTTGTTGGCTTCTATCCAGCCTTGGGGTAAAATGGTCTGCTACCCAGGCAATTTAATAGATGTTGATTAGGATTTAGGAATTCAAGTCTGATGCACAATTCTAGCTATAGCCACCTTTTATCACCATCCCCCCTCTATTATCAGAGTTTTATTTATTTCACTTTCTAACTATCTCAGGTCTACCACATTTTCCCAGCACATACACTTGCAACTATCAAGCCAGGAGTCTTTTGGTGTATGAGCCTCCAGCTATTGTAATTTAGGTGCTAATGATCCCTTAAGATTGATAGGTAATAAAAAAGTTAATATTAGGAAAGACAGAAGTAAACAGAGCATTTACCATCATGGATTTCTTTTTTAATTCTCATTTGTGATATAATTGACATATAACATTGTATTAGTTTTAGGTATATAACATGATTTGATATATGTATATATGTATATACATATATGTGTGTATATATATATATATATATACACACATATATATTTCTCAATATGCATATATTGAGAAATGATTACCACAATAAGTTTAGTCAACATTCATCACCACATGCAGTTACAAACTGTTTTCTTGTGATGTAGTAGATCTTAAGATCTACTTAAGATTTACTATCTTAACAACTTTCAAACATACCATACAGCATTGAAGTATTGTTAACTGTAGTCACCATTACATTACATCCCCAGGACTTAATTTTCTTATATGAAGTTCTGATTCTAATAGAAAAGCCAAAGTCATATTCATTCATTCACATCCCCTCCCTCCCTCTCCTTACTTTCCTCTCCACCCTCCTCCCCCTCCCCCTCCCCCTGATTCTCCCGCCCTTCCCCCTTCTCTTCTTCCTCTTCTTCCTCTTCTCCTTCCTCCTCCTCTCTTGTTTTGGTTCACATCTATCTGGTTTACTCTTAGACTACCCCATTCTGATTTTTAACCTAAGGCACTTGGAGGCTGGTGTAGACACCAAGTTTTTTTTGCACACAGTTTCAAGGACCTTTGGTCACCATTAGGCCATGACCTATCCTAGTCCCACAGACCTAAAAGTGGACCTCCCTCCTCTCTAACCAAGTTCTCCTCTTCTTCAAAGCTCAGCCCTTCAACAATTGTTCTAAACTATGTGCTAAACCTTTAAAACATATTTTTAGCTCATTTCAAAGTTCATATTATTAATGTTTAAAATTTACCTTTCTAAATTACTGACTGACTTGGGATCATTTATTGATGTGTTTTATTTAACACATGCATATAGTACAAAAGTCACAAGGTATGAAAGGGCTTCTAGTCAAAAGCACATCTCGCTTCCAGATCTACCTCCCAGCCACTGGGTTTTCCTCCCCAGAGTCAAAAACTCTTACCAACTTCTTCAATTTTCTTTTACAGATATTCTTTGCATATACAAGTGTATGATATATGCATACAAGTGTACATGTACGTTCTTTAAATTGATTTTTAATTAAATAAGTAATACATAAATACTATTTTCTTATACAAATTAAGACAATACAGGCTAGGCTTAGGCGCCTTTTGGCCAACTCTCCAATCCCAATCTTTTCCCAAATGTTGCCACTGTGAGTCATCCAGCATCCACATAGTATAAATACTACCAATATGTTTCTCTGCACTTACTACAAATATATGTATCGACAGAAAATTTGTAGCATTATTTTATTTTATTTTTAAACTGAAAGACATACTGTAAGAATCATTCTGCAGCTTGCTTTGGTCAGATCTTTAAAGCACCCCTGACTCTGATGATAGAACCTCTTCTCTGTTGTCCCTGGTTTTTCTAAAAGCCAGGAGATGCCTTTATTTCCTCTTTATCCCGGGACTGACCTCCTGTTGGTCCCTCCACAAAGTTCTTGTTTCTTCTCAGACAGAGCCCTGGGAGCTGAGATGAGGGAAAGAGGTCTGAGTTCACATTGGCCACACACATCTTGTGTTCTCTCTGGTGGCTCATCTTGTAGTTTTTATCTGGGAAGAAGTGACCTTACAGAGTCCTTTTATCGTGGAATAAAACTTCACATAGACACTAACAAGACAATTGTCCTCTCACCTGGTCATTAGCTGGAGAGTTCAAAGCCAGGAAAAAGTATCATGCAGGGCAGCTTCTCTCCCGCCCCACCATGAAGAAAAAGGGTGGGGTCACAATCCTACCATCATGATAGGAACTCTTGACATACCAGAGAGAAAAGGCAAAATCTGATGCATGTAAATGATCAGATTCCATGCAGAGTCAGTTACTTGACAGTAATGCCCATGTTCCTTTGACAACCTACTTCACAGTAATGATCACACAGTCTTCTGGAGAGAAGACGCTGCTTCTGAGAAATGATCACAGCTTTGCTGCAGATTCATAAGACCATAAGGTGACTTACACATTTTACACTAAGAGTGTCTGAGTATTTCAAGGAACCAGGAGCTCACTAAATTTTTAAAACCACCTACTGCACTGCGAGGCAGCCTAATTGGCCCAGTTCTTTTGTTATTGAAACTTTGGATCCTATTCTGACCTCTGTGCAACATTGAATAAATTTAATTCCTCTTACTAATGATCAGAGCCAATTTTTCGTATGCAAAAAATCTAGCTAATCTGAGAAAGCCTGTACTTATCTAGAATATGACGAGGCCTCCAAGGGAGCTTATTTTTATCTAAATACTGTCCAAAAGAATTTAAAGGGGCAACTTTCTTTTCATCATTAACAAACTTCTTAACAATGCGGTCATTTTTGCTTATTATAAAGTTCTTCATTTGAAATGAGATTTTTGGACTAAATCTCCTTTACTTTTGTTATGGTTTCTGTAGAAATGGAGATCAGAGTTCTCCTTGGGTTATATGATATGTTAGCCAAAGCAGGGATTCAAGAAATGGCCAGTCATGACCAAAGTCCTTCCTTTCCCACATTTAATGTTATCATTGCTTATTCTCGTTGCACTTATTTTAATCCCATCAGATAGGTGGTTGATGAACCAGAGTTTTGAAATATTATCCCGTATTCTTTCCACAGTGTAGCCATCAATATAGTCAAAAAGGTTGCCTATCCCATGCTTTTGCTTCATATATAAAACGCTTATATTTGCCCTGCCTACAATAGACTTACCACAATCTGTATTTATCATATAAGCTGAAGAATGTGTTTTTCTAAGCAAGCCAAAATATTGGGTTCTGCCCTTTACAATGAAATTCACTTTTCCCTTTGAGAGGCAAAGTCTTCAGACAAGAATGTGGATAAAATGATGCTTTATAGAGGAATGTCATCTGGTTAACTTTAGGGTGCTAAACACTCATTTAAGGTGTTTCTCTGGTTCTTGTCCAAAGCGTTTTTTTTGTGTGTGTGTGTGTGTGAATTGGGTGAACCTTGATTCATTTTGAGCTGCTTTCTGCCAGTGGTTTGTTTCTCTTTGCTATGCAGATAGTTTTAATAGCCTACTTATCTTCAGCCAGACTGTCTTGCATGATTGCCAACTTGAAGATGTTTCAGGCTTGTCAACATGCTTCTAGGGAAGGGTTGGGCAAGAAATGTTTCCATCATTCTTTTGTGTTCTAGAGTAAACTTTGTCCTTGCCTCTCCCCTTTGTAGCTCGTCCTGAAGTTCCTTAAAGATCCAGAGGACTTTAGAGGGAGGCATGGAGGAACCCCTTAGGCTAAATGAGGTTGTATCTTTTCTTCCAAGCCATCTAAAGTTACTCCTAGGCTTCTCGTCTACCTCTTCCCTTCTCCTGGCATTTAGTTGAGATTTATATATAATAGGTATTCATGAAGGCTGTTTGCCTTCTAGATCTACCTTTCTCTAGATCAGTTAGAGAAAATAAAGAAAGGTGCGTTATTTTTCACATTTGAATTGTAGTCCATACATTTAGACTCTGCTCTACCTACTAAGCCCATTTAACACTAAAGGTAGGGGAGAGGGGAAGGAAGATACTTCTGCACATATGTTCCTGCCTCACTCTTTTCCGTATTGCCCATCTTCCTCTGCATTCTCCTTCCATGGTGTCTTGTACAGGGCAAGTGTTCAATAGATATGTACCAAAAGACTACTCCCTCACTTGATATCCCCCAACCACCATCCCGAGCCAATCCCTCCCTCAAGGATGAGAGGGAGGCAATTCTGGATGGGCTTAGTAGGTATAGCAGAGTCTAAATGTATGGACTATAATTCAAATGTGAAAAAGAATGCACCTTTCTTTATTTTCTCTAACTGATCTAGAAGTCTGCACATTCCTAGTAGCCAGTCAACGCATGTGAGTTAAAGGAATGAATGTGCCTCATCTTGCACTGGAGCCCCTTCCCAGTGCTGGCAGGCAATGGTGATGGGATGATTAAAGCTTGCCCATTCAAGGCAACTCAGTTTTGTGGGGTTTTTTTTTGTATTAGAGTCTATTTCAGGTCAATGTAATCCCATTTGGGAAATTGCTGTCTTTCAGGGTTTCTGCCTTCTCCCCAGATGGCCTGTGGGCACAGAAGGAGCTTATGGGTATTCCAGGTGATGGAGGTGAAGGGTTTCTTGTTCTCTCTTGGTTCTTCTCTGGACCACTGAGACCTCACTGAGATGTAGCTGATCCCTCCTGGTATTTGGACATCACTTCCTCTCTTCCCTGCATCCTCTGCTGAAGTTTCAGCAGCTGGAACAAATTTTGGTTTATGTTTTGGCCTTAGCAGTAAATAGTGATTGCTCTTGAGGAGCACAACTCTCTCCTCCTGGTGACTGAAGGAGCTCTTTTTTAGAAATTTTTTCTTTGATCATTTTGTAGTGTGATAAAAACACTTGAGACTTACCCTCTTAAAAATTTTAAGTCTACAAGAATGTTGACTGTAGGTACAATGTTGTACAAAAGGTCTCTAAAACGTAAGCCCCTGGAAATCACAATTCTGCTCTCTGCTTCTTTGCGTTTTACTATTTTATATACCTCATATAAGTGGTATCATGCAATACTTGTTCTTCTTTGACTGGTTTATTTCACCCAACATAGTGTCCTCAGGGCTCATGATGTTGTCACATATGGCAGGATTTCCTTCCTTTTTAATGCCAAATAATATTCCATTACATGCATATACCATATTTTTTTACCCATTTGTTTGTTGGTGGACATTTAGGTTGTGTCTTCGTTTTGGCTATTCAGAATAATGCTGCAATGAATATGGGAGTACAAATATCTCTTCAACATCCTGATTTCAATTCTTTTGAATAGATATCCAGAATGGTATTGGGAGCACTTATATGCACATGCAAAAGAGTATTATGGGGCCCTTATCTCACACTCTACACAAAAATCAACTCAAAATGGATTAAAGACTTAAATGTAAAACCTAAAACTGTAAAACTCCTAGGAGAGAACATGGAAAAAACTTCATGACCTTGGTCTTGGCAATGATTTCTTGGATGAGACACCAAAAGCATAGGCACAAAAGCAGAAATAGGCAAGTGGGACTACATCAAAGTAAAAAGCTTCTGCCCAGCAGAGGAAACAACAGAGTGAAAAGGCAACCTATGGAACGGAAGAAAATATTTGCAAACACATCAGCTCTTATAGACCCTACTAACCTCTGAGGCTCTTCACCCATAAGGTCCCCTCATAGCTTGCTATATTCCTCACAGGCTCACATAGGAACCTCTCTGTCTCTTCCTTCCTACTCACTGGGCCATCAGTCTATGTAGATACTTCTCTCCACCACTGGTCTTCTACCACATCCACCCCATGTTGGATATAGCAGGAGTGAATTAATTCTGTAGGGCTTCCATAACAAATCACCACAAACTGTGTGGCTTAAAACATCAGACATTATTCTTTCACGGTTTTAGAAGATAGAAGTCCTAAATCAAGGTGTCAGCAAGCTTGGTTCCTTCTGGAGTCTCTAAGGGAGAATCTGCTCCATGTCACTCTCCTAGCTTCTGGTGGTCGCCAGCAAACCATGGCATTCTTTGGCTTCCAGCAGTACCTGCCTCCATCATCACTTGGTATTCTCATTGTGTGTCTCTGTCTCCAAATTTCTCTTCTTATAAGGACACTAGTCATTGCATTAGGGCCTACCCTAATCTAGTTTGACCTCATTTTAACTTGATTACATCTGCAAAAACCCTATTTCCAAATAAGATCACATTCACAGAAATCAGGGGTTAGGACATCCACCTATCTTTTTGGAGGACACAATTCAACTCATAATAAGGAGGACCAAATTGGAGCACAAGTACAGATGTTCTTGGACTTTGCCTTAATTAGCCTGAGGTTTGTATTTGGATTTCTATCATCTACTACCACCTACTTCCAGGGGATGAGGGTGCAAAATTCCTTCTGCCTTAGTCTCATCCTCCAGAATATCTTAATTCCTTGGGTCCTCTTCTCCATGATGGAAGAACTGTAGTCTCCTTCATGTCTGGTAGAAACTGCTCCTCCATCATGTCCCTGTTACACAGACACTCACTTAAAGCTCAGTGCTCAAACCTCTAGGCTTTGTTCTTGATATGTCAACCCTGAAGGCTGGTCAGAGAGATTTCCCAGTGCCCTTTGCTGAGGCTTGGCCATGGCCTCCCATCCATGGAAGCCAGCTGGTGGTCAGCATCATGGGAATTCTTCTATGCTTTGAGTGCATGGCCACCCCTGTCTTCTCCTAGATACTCTTCTTTCTCTCCTTAAAGATCAGTACACCTGGATTTTCTCCATGTAGGTAGTCTTTTTAAAAATTTTTATTGAAGTATAGTTGATGTACAATATTATGCAAGTTACACATATAAAATATAGCTATTCACAATGTTTAAAGGTTATAAAATATAGCTATTCACAATGTTTAAAGGTTATATTTCATTTATAGTTATTGTAATATATTGGCTATATTGTAGCAGTATATATATTGTACAATATATCCTTGTAGCTTATTTTCTACCTAATAGTTTGTACCTCTTAATCCCCTACCTCTATATTGCCCCTCTGCCTCTCCCGACTGGTCACCACTAGTCTGCTCTCTATGTCTATGAATCCGTTTCTTTTTTGTTATATTTACTAGTTTGTTGTATTTTTTAGATTTCATGTGTAAGTGATATCATACAGTGCTTGCCTTTCTCTGTCTGACTTATTTCACTTAACACAATGCCCTCCAAGTCCATCCATGTTGCTTCAGATGGCATTATTTCATTCTTTTTTATGGCTGAGTAGTATTCCATTGTATATATGTACCACATCTTCTTTATCCATTCTTCCATTGATGGACACTTAGGTTGCTTCCATATCTTGGCTATTGAAAAGAACACTGCTATGAGGTTCGTGTATCTTATCAAATAAGTGTTTTTGTTTTTTCAGTGTAGATAGTCTTGCCAGACCTTTGAATGAAGGACTTAAGGGGTAAAGAAGTTTTGGACAAGCAGATTCAGCAGATCACAGACCCCATGGAAGGGGGGAAAGGCCAAGGTTATATTCATCTGTCCAGAAAAAGGAGAGATTAGAGATTAGATGAGCAGGTTCTGAATGCCCAGGATGCCCAGCATGAAAGTACCATGTGACCAGTTGTCTGTGTATACCTTCAAGTGGGAGAAACCCATCTGGCATGCTCCCTCTGCAAAATTGTTCCAATTCCACTGGACTCTTTGGCCCATTCAGAGTGGCTCACAGTTGCCTGGTAGAGGTCATGAGTACTTTATCTATGGCCCAGGGGCCTTAAGGAAATAATACTGGTTTTTATATAAACCTCAGTTTCCTTTTACATAAAATAGGTTGGTAGTATCCTCTCTGAAAAATTGTTACAATTATTAGACAAAATATATGCAAAGCAGCTAATCTAGTGCCTGGTGCTTAGGAGATGCTTAATAAGTAGCAATACCCCCCCACCTTTATTTTTTGGCTGTGCCACCCATGTGGCTTGCAGGGATCTTAGTTCCCCAACCAAGGATTGAACCCAGGCCCTCGGCAGTGAAAGTGCCATCTAGTCCTAACCACTGGACCACCAGGGAACTCCCAGTAGAAATGCCTTTATTATCAGTCTAGTCTGCTTCTCTCTTCTCTCTCTAGATCATACCACCTCTCTGAACTTATCCCTCCTTTAAATACTCCCTGCCCAAAAAAGAAAAATAAGGAAGAGAGTATTACACACTTTAGAGTTCCTCTTGTCCACTTGCCTATAATAGGGAGCTTCTAAGATTCAGAGTTTTTCCTGGGCATCTCAGACCTCAGGCCAGAACTGACTCTGTAATTGGTCATCCTGGCTATATGAAATCCTAACTACAGAGATTTATGACATTTTTGCCAGTCTACCATGTTGCACAGTAATTATGCATAGCACAAAACCTGTTTCAGTTTTTTTGGAAGTGTCATTTGATCATCAGATTAGTCTCAGTTCACATGTGCTCATTCTTCACCATTTGTTGCTCACGGTGTCTTGGAGTAAAGGAAATGCCAGTCAATCACTGCACTGAGTTATCTGAGAAGAGGAAGAGGAATGGGCCCCATAGCCCCTTAGCTCTCCTACTTGTAGATGCCTTCTCTTCATCCAGATCTGGCCAGCTTGGTCCAGACTCTTCCTGGAGAAGGGGAAGGGGATAGCATTTCATCAGGGCAGAAAGATGTGGGAATTTCATTAGAAGAGAATAGTAAAGATTCAGATAAGAGTGGCTCCAGAGCAGCAGTTTGATTTGTTTTGTTTTCCCACCACAGGTAAGTGAGCCCCTCCAGTCAGAGTAACGTTACATAGTCCCATCTTAGTCACTGATACCACTATTCACCGCACTGCTCAAGTCAAAACCTAGGAATCATATGTGACTTCCCTCTTTCTTTCGGATCTTAAATCCAATGTATCAGTAATTTCTATCAGTTCTACCTTCAAAATACATCCCAAATCTAAATTATTTCTACCATGTCCACCACTATCTCTTACCTAAACCACAACCTCTACCTGGTATCTCAATCCCTGCTCTGCTATCTCTACAAGCAATTTTTCACCCAGCTTCCAGAACAACCTTTAAATGTATACTGGATAATTTTATGTCCCAATTGAAAACCTTCTGTAGTTTTGCACTGTGCTTTAATAAAAATCAAATTTCATATCTCAGCCCACAAAGCCCTGCACTGATACCTCTGAGAAATTTTCTGCCACTGTCTGCTTCCTCATGACTCCACTTCAGGAGGCTCTGGCCTTCTTGTCATCCTTCCCATCTCCCAGACTTGTTCCCATCTCAGCTGCTATGCCCTCTGTCTGGGACATTTTTACCTCCTTCCCTTCATTCAGTTGGGAGCAGCTCAAAGGGACCTTCCCCAGCCTTACCTCTGTCATTCTCTATTCCATTACCTGGTTTTATTTTTCTTTGTAGTCCTTATCTTAGTCTCAAATTACACATATGGTATATACCTTGTTTATGTATTGACCTTGCATCTCCCCATCTAGAAGGTAAGCTCATGAAAGCAAGGAGTTTGTCTTGCTCATTGCTGTATCTTCAAGATTTTGAAGAGTCCCTGGCCATAATAGGTGCTCAAAAGTAGTTGTCAAATGAAGGGATGAATAAATGATACCTTTAAAATACCTTCTGGTAGTTCATCCTTCACCCTCACCCCCTAGCCTCTGAGTGGCCACTTCTTCAATCAAATCAGAATCTCTGGGGGTGGGGCTCAGACTTCAGGGATTTAAAAATCTCCCAAGGTGACCCTAGGTTGAGAATGACTGAGATAAATCAGGAATTTTGAACATTTAATGTACACATAAATCACCTGGAGATCCATTAAAATGAAGACTCCGATTGAGTAGTAGTAGTAGGTTCAGGCCTGAGAGCCTGCATTTCTAATAAGTTCCAGATGATAGCACTGCTGTTGGTCCATAGGCTGTACTTTAAGTGGCAAGGCCTAGGTGATTCCTAAGATCCTTACACTTCTCCATTCTTTAAAGTGAACACCAGCCACCTCAGCCTCTGTCCAAGGAACCTGTTAGTTGCACCCTGGAAAACTCTGGATTGGGCACTGTTGGGCACAGCAGAGGAAATGTCAATTTCCTCATTTAAATTAATTGTTTTTAAAGTTTAACTTTTAATTTTGAATTTATTCCAGACATACAAAATAAGTAAAAAGAATTTCCGCATATCCTTCACTGAGATTCCCCAAATGTTATATCTCACTTAACCATAACACAATTATCTGAATCAGAAAATTAACATTGATACAGTGCTGCTGATCTACAGACCATATTCAAGTTTTGCCAATTGTCCCCACTCATGTCCTTTTTCTGGCCTGGGATTCAATCCACCATCATGGATTGCATTTTTTTGTTTTTAACTTTTTATTTTATATTGGAGTATAGTTGATTAACAACGTTGTGTTAATTTCAGATGTACAACAAAGTGATTCGGTTATACATATACACGTATTTATTCTTTTTCAATTTCTTTTCCCATTTAGGTTGTGATATGCTATTGAGCAGAGTTCCCTGTGCTATACAGTAGGTCATTGTTGGTTAATGGATTGCATTTAGTTCTCGTTTCTTTAGTTCCTTTCATCTAAAACACTTCTTCAGTCTTTGTCTTCCATGACCTTGAAACATTTGTAGATGATTGGCCAGTTATTTTGTAGAGTATCCCTCAATTTGGATTTTTCTGATGTTTCTTGAGGTTTAAATTCAGGTGGTGAATTTGGGGCAAGAATATCACAGGAATGATGTGTCCTCAGTGCATCATATCATAAGGCACAAAATTTGAATTTATTCCATTATTAACGATGTTAACTGTGATCTCTCAGCAAAGATGGTGGCTTCCAGTGCTAATTTTCCCTTTGTAATGTAATAGGTACATTGTGGAGAGACTATTTGAGACTGTAGATATCCTGTATCTCATCACATTTTTCACCCATTAATTTTAGAATTCATTAATGAACCTTACCTAAAACAATTATTAGCGTGGTATTTGGTCAAATGGTGATTTTCAAACTCTATCTTTTCTTCAGTTGGAACTGTGCTGTAAGGAAGAGCTTTCTCATCTCTGCTACTTATTTATTTTAAAATTTATTTATATAGGCATGAATCTGTGGATTCTTATTTTATGCTCTTGGTTATAATTCCTTGCTTCCATCGGTATTATTTTTTTTATCAGAATGTCCTCAATTTAGCTAGTGGAAGCCCGCTTGAGCTGCATTCTGCATCCCTGACATGTCCTCATTTTTTTCTTGTACTTTCTTACAATTTTGGACCACAAGATATTCTAGACTCATCTTTCATTTTCCCTTCCCTAACCCAGAATTAGCCATGTTTCCAAAAAGTGCTATTTCCTTGTATTGGATATGTTATTTAGAAATCAAGACTTGGGCACAAGGTGTGCTCATCAATACTGGAATGTGTTGATTCTAAATATACATATGTATAAACACATACCTATATCTACTTCTATACCTATCTTAAATCTATACTGAAAGTCGTGAGTTTACGCTGGTGATTTGCTTCAGTTTGTGTTACGTTTTAGCAGCACAACCACCACCCTTTTTATTGATTTTCATTTTTTTCTTTCTTTCCGTCCTCCCTTCCTCTCTTCCTCTCCCTCTCTTTCCTCCCCTCCTTCCCTTCCTTCATTCCTTCCTCCCTGCCTCCCTTCCTTCCTTTCGCCACCTATAGTCCTGGCCTCTTGATTTAATATGGGGCCATCTAGTCTGATGAAAGGTAGCAACTCTGGAATCTGAAGGATCCGAGTTCAGTTTCTGGCTCTAACACTTTCCAGCTGTGTGACTGTGGGCAGGCAGTCTCTGACAGTAATAGATCCTCAAAAAACCAGAATTCTTTCCTGGCTCAATCTGTGGAATCAGGCTGAAATGTTTTCCTTTGAAATGCTCAGACATAAAGGCTGGTTTATCTCCCTTTCCTGACTTTAATTCAAGTTTTCCTTTTTATCAAGACACACAGGCAGGCTGCCTTCCCCAAGCTGTTCTTCCCAGCATTTCTAATTGAGCAATTTAGCTACTGTTTCTCCCCTTTTTCATTCTTTCTTGTCACACAGGTACATTGGCCCCCAGTCGCCTACCCACTGTGGCTCTATGTGACATCAGTTTCTGCCCCTTTTTCGTTTATCCCCTATATCCATATCCATTATATAATTGCCTGTCTGTCTCTCTATCTATCTCTATTTGTCTATTTATCTATCTATCTGTCTATCATCTGTCTATCTTTCTGGGGGACAAAAGGATTGTAGCTCCAAACCTCCTATTTGAGAAAGGCAGTTCCTGTCAGGATTGGTAATATTTTTCACTTAGAAATTATAATGACAGCATCATGGACAAAATCAGTTTGATTCCCCAAGCATTAAATGCTAGCTACTATTCTAAGAGTATTAACTCCTCAAAGGGCAGTTATATTTAAGATTATTTAAGAACAAAGACTTTGGCAAGCCTGCAGTGGCAGGGAGCTGTGTTCTTGTTTGGGGCATTTGCATTTTAACAGACTGAGGAATAAATCCACTTTTTAAAGGGAAAAACTATTTACCATCTGCGGTTCGTTAATGTCAGGCAGGCAAAATCTGTCGTTCACACATATCTGTGATGCAGTTGGCAGATTCTCCTCGAACGGAGGGTTTCATCGGCAGTGAGTGAGACTGAAACACCCTGCCTGCTGTGATATGTGATTTGGTGAACCAACCACTCAGCTTCTACTTGGGATAAAACGTTCGTATCTTGGGAGTAGTATCTGCTCATTTTTTTCTTGCGACAAAAGTCGCAAAAGTATCATCGATAGAAGAATTGGTATGGTTGTAGACAAAATAGTGAGTAATGAATATATTCACCAGATTTCCAGGTACTGGTAAAGCAGTGCAAGTGGGATCCGGCTACATTACCCAGAAGGCCTTGTACGGCAGGGAGGGCCATATGTAAGGTGTGTGTGTGGCAAGGAAAAGAATAGGGACTCAAACAGCCGCCTCATAGAAAGGACTGTGTGGGGACAGAGAAAGGAAATTTGGGCCATCGCCGTGAGTGAAAAATGCTAAATGAGGTACAGATGGTTAAAGGGGAAGTGTAGAAAGTTTCGGGTGATGTACTCTAAAAACACCTCGTGAGCTGCCTTTTCAAGGAAACTTAGCATAAATACTTACATCAGTTTTCAGGTTGTTTGGTTTGGACTGGTGTTTCCTAAACACGAAACCCTAAACAGCAGCAGGATCTAACAGAATCTAGAGGTAATTTGGTATATTTGAATAGTAAGCAGGGGTGATCATCAATGTAATGAATGATTATGAGGCATGGGTACTTGCCCATTAGAATGGATGCTCAACCATGGCTATCGGCTGTAAACAGCAGTGCACCACCGTGGTTCCCGCCAGCCTGATGTCTTCTCTGATCATCCGTGCTTCTAGGCCTGAAAGTGGTTTGTAGTGATGTACAGGCATGGAGGTGCTGTGTGAGCTCAAAAGTCCATCACTGTTAGTTCCACATGAGCCTCATGAGAAACTGGCCAGGGTGGAGGGGGCTGGCGAGGGGCAGAAGATAATGGACAATCTCGCGTGGTCTGACCTGCCTTGTGCATTGCGAGACAGTGCTACTATCTGACATATATTTACAAACTGTATTTCAGATATATTAACGAGAGAAAAGGCAATCTTGTTCCATTCTTGATCACATATTGGAATGACAGAGTACAGGGTAACGGAGGTAATGTTCACCAGGTGTCCATTTTCTCCCCATTTCCTAGCATCATTGCATTTAGGTCGGGGCCGTGAGTAATTCTGGCCAAATGGACTGTGAACAGAGGTGACATGGGTCACTTTTAGACCAGGGTGGTGGTTAAAAGTCAATGTGCTGCTTCCATTTTTCTCTGGACAATGGCAACTTACGAGGCCATATCGTGTGGTTATCAGATAGGGAAGGCAAACCCAATCTTCATCGAACTTGATGTGAGAGACAAACCTGTGTTAAACCACTGAGATTAGCACAGCATAATTTATCCTGACCAGAAATGAGTCCCTTGTGGATACTACATAACAAAAACCCGAGGCATTTTTTTTTATTGGAAAGCAGTGAAGACACAGATTTTGAGGATTAAAATGCTGTTGATCCAGGTTATCCAGTAGCAAAACATTTTTTCCTTAAAGTTTTCACCTGCGATAACTTGGGGAGGTGGCGCGTAAGCATAGTACGCCAGCAGTTCTGGAGGAAGGTACTAGAAAACAGAATGTAAATCATGTACATTGGCTGCCATTGGCTAGTATTACAAGAAAGAGAGGAGCTCAGGAAAGAAATGGCAGGCAAAATGGATGTGAACAGAGAGTGTTCAGAAATCCAGAATCGGGTAGAATTGGAAAGCCAGTCTTTTTCCAGACCCCCAACTGTAAGACACAGGATGGAGATTTTGGTTGGCTGCTTCTTAGGCTGTAGGATTTAGAAAGCTTCAAGAGAACATTGTTCCCACCCTAACAAGAAAGAAAACTGGGCAAGTTACAAAATCATGAAGTTTCTTGAATCCATCAAAAATGGAGATCACAAGACAACCAACAAAACAACTCTGTAGACTGACAGCTCTCCTAGGAGGGAGAGGACATGTGAATTGCTTCACCGTCGGCAGAGCAAGGTAGGAAGAGGTGGCCAGCATAGAAACAAGAAGAATGCTACTGTAAATGGTACTTTTAAAATATTCATTTTCTAAGTGTTTCTTGTTATATGGAAATAAAATTGATTTTTATACTAAAAAGAAAAAAAAGGAAGAAATCAGCTAAAATTTACTACATTCTTAAGGGCCTAGTGAGGGCTAGCATAGTAGTTCCAAAGAATCCCGGTAGTCCCGGGCACAGGAGAGTTTGCGCTCACTGGCAAGCGTTTTTTCCATGGCCCTCCACCAGAAAAGCAACTTCGCTTTACAGAAAATCAAACTGAAAAATCCTGGTTAAAAACCGACTGGCCTGTATTAACCAAGAGTGAAAAACGATGTTGCAATCACCAACCCACATCTCCTCACTCACCAGGCAAGTGCTGTAAAAAATTCTGTCTTAAGTCACAGCCAACTATTTCCTCACAATTAATTAGTCAATCCGTTAATCTTTTAAGAGAGGATCTTCGGCTTCAGTATGTATTTTATCTACAATAAATATCTACAAATATCTATCTATGCCTGAACATAAGCACCTCCACCTTTGTGTTGGCTCTGAGCTTTTCAATAAATGTTAAAACTTTCATGTGTAGAAAGGTATCATTCAAGGTTTGGGACTTGAGCGATTTAGGGACTTTAAGCTCTATGATTAGGTGTAAAGAAAGCATGAAAGCTTCACAGGTGAAATGCAAAGTGGGATGATTATGTCATTGATGGAACAATGCAAAGTTTAAAACCCTTTGTTCCTTAAGCCTCGATGAGGCCTATTTCAATTCAAGAACCTACTGAGAATCAGAAGAATAGAAAGGGCATCACAATGCTACCACGCCACGCCCAAATTTTTCCTTCCCATTTTAAAAAGGTATTGTTTGTTTCTACGTACAAATTCATTTTTAGTATAGAAATTTGGGGAAAGACAGAAAATGAAATAAAACCCATAATCCCATCAACCAGGTATAACTGCTGTTAACAATTGAGTGTATATCCTTCCAGACTTTTCTTTCCTGTGCATTGTATATATTTTCAAAATTGTTTTCATTATATTATAGAACGTTTCACCTTCTCAAATTTTTGACCCTCTACATAAATCCCCATGTATCACCATCTTTAGTAATGTTTCAACTGCGTTGTCTACATCGTCCACTGGGAATCTGGTCCAATAGGCATCAAATACTTTCAGAAACAAACTAACCCAGAAAATCAAGTGGACGCCATTATTAAATATGTAGATTTTAAAATTGATGCTTTGGGCTTCCCTGGTGGCGCAGTGGTTGAGAAGCCGCCTGCCGATGCAGGGGACACGGGTTCGTGCCCCGGTCTGGGAAGATCCCACATGTCGCGTAGGGGCTGAACCCGTGAGCTATGGGTGCTGAGCCTGCGCGTCCGGAGCCTGTGCTCCGCAACGGGAAAGGCCACAACAGTGAGAGGCCCGCCTAGCACAATAAATAAATAAATAGATAAATAAATAAATAAATAAAATAAAATTGATGCTTTAAGTTTCTCCAAAATCCAATGAAGGTATAGCTTTATACTAAGGTGTTTTACTTTGATATCTCTACACATTTAGCCATAGACTAGGGGTTATAACTTCGAAATATAAAGAAAAGATATATTTAGAAGTCTATATTTTTAAAACAGTTTAAAACAAATAGGTCACGATAAGCTCCGGACTATTCTGAGCACAATGCCGTGAGAGACTCCACTGTAAAATATTTGAGGAAAGTTAAAACAGCTCTGTTGGCAAGGGAATCTATACTTGATCCGCTTAGAATTGAGTTTTCTTTTCTTTTTTTTTTTTTTTAAGTTTTGATTTTGTTCAAACCTGAGACTCCAGGGAAAGGCAAGCCATGGAGATGTGCATGGGCTCTGCCTCCATTTCTCCTGTGAAGATTAAACAACATCCTCTTGATTCTTAGATTCTTCAACATATAACATTCAGTTTTCCCTGAGTCATGGTGACAGTATCCCAAGCAAATGGTCAGACCTGTAACCGTCAGTGGCCTGGGAGTGTTATTTGCTTATTGCCTTTTTTTTTTTAAACATCTTTTCTGGAGTATAATTGCTTTAAAATGGTGCGTTAGTTTCTGCTGTATAACAAAGTGAATCAGCTATACGTATACATATATCCCCATATCTCCTCCCTCTGGCATCTCCCTCCCACCCTCCCTATCCTACCCATCGAGGTGGTCACAACGCACCGAGCTGATCTCCCTGTGCTATGCGGCTGCTTCCCACTAGCTATTTTACATTTGGTAGTGTATATATGTCCATGTCACTCTCTCACTTCATCCCAGCTTACCCTTCCCCCTCCTCGTGTCCTCAATGCCTGCGTCTTAATTCCTGTCCTGCCCCTAGGTCCATCAGAACCTTTTTTTTTTAAGATTCCATATATATGTATTAGCATATGGTATTTGTTTTTCTCTTTCTGACTTCACTTTGTATGACAGACTCTAGGTCCATCCACTGCACTACAAATAACTCAATTTTGTTTCTTTTTATGGCTGAGTAATATTCCATTGTATATATGTGCCACATCTTCTTTATCCATTCATCTGTTGATGGACACCTAGGTTGCTTCCTTGTCCTGGCTATTGTAAATAGAGATGCAATGAACATTGGGGTACATGACTCTTTTTGAATTATGGTTTTCTCAGGGTGTATGCCCAGTAGGCGGATTGCTGGGTTGTATGGTAGTTCTATTTTTATTTTTTTAAGGAACCTCCATACTGTTCTCCATAGCGGCTGTATCAATTTACATTCCCACCAACAGTGCAACAGGGTTCCCTTTTCTCCACACCCTCTCCAGCATTTACTGTTTGTAGATTTTTTGATGATGGCCATTCTGACAGGTGTGAGGTGATACCTCTTTGTAGTTTTGATTTGCATTTCTCTAGTGACTAGTGATGTTGAGCATTCTTTCATGTGTTTGTTGGCAATCTGTATATCTTCTTTGCAGAAATGTCTATTTATGTCTTCTGCCCATTTTTGGATTGGGTTTTTTGTTTTTTTGATATTGAGCTGCATGAGCTGCTTGTATGTTTGGAGATTAATCCTTTGTCAGTAGCTACATTTGCAAATAACTTCTCCCATTCTGAGGGTTGTATTTTCATCTTGTTTATGGTATCCTTTGCTGTGCAAAAGCTTTTAAGTTTCATTAGGTCCCAATTGTTTATTTTTGTTTTTATTTCCATTTCTCTCAGAGGTGGGTCAAAAAGGATCTTGCTGTGATTTATGTCATAGAGTGTTCTGCCTATGTTTTCCTCTAAGAATTTCATAGTGTCTGGCCTTAAATTTAGCTCTTTAATCCATTTTTAGTTTATTTTTGTGTATGGTGTTAAGGAGTTTTCTAATTTCATTCTTTTACATGTAGCTGTCCAGTTTTCCCAGCACCACTTACCGAAGAAACTGTCTTTCTCCATTGTATATTTTTGCCTCTTTTATCAAAGATAAGGTGACCATATTGCGTGGGTTTAGCTCTGGGCTTTCTATCCTGTTCCACTGATCTATATTTCTGGTTTTGTGCCAGTACCATACTGTCTTGATTACTGTAGCTCCCTGAAGTCAGGGAGCCTGATTCCTCCAGCTCCGTTCTTCTTTCTCAAAATTGCTTTGGCTCTTCAGGGTCTTTTGTGTTTCCATACAAATTGTGAAATTTTTTCTTCTACTTCTGTGAAAAATGCCATAGGTAGTTGATAGAGGGATTGCATAGAATCTGTAGATTGCTTTGGGTGATATAGTCATTTTCACAATGTTGATTCTTCCAATCCAAGAACATGGTATATCTCTCCATCTGTTTGTATCGTATTTAATTTTTTTCATCAGTGTCTTATAGTTTTCTGCATACGGGTCATTTATCTCCTTAGGTATGTTTATTCCTAGGTATTTTGTTCTTTTTCTTGCAGTGGTAAATGGGAGTGTTTCCTTAATTTCTCTTTCAGATTTTTCATCATTAGTGTATAGGAATGCAAGAGATTTCTGTGCATGAATTTTGTATCCTGCTACTTTAGCAATTTCATTGATTAGTAGTTTTCTGGTAGCATCTTTAGGATTTTTTCTACATAGTATCATGTCATCTGCAAACAGTGACAGTTTTACTTCTCCTTTTTCAATTTGGATTCCTTTTATTTTTTTTTCTTCTCTGATTGCTGTGGCTAAAACTTCCAAAACTATGTTGAATAATAGTGGTGAGAGTGGGCAGTCTTGTCTTGTTCCTGATCTTAGAGGAAATGGTTTCAGGTTTTCACCATTGAGAATGATGTGGGCTGTGGGTTTGTCTTATATGGCCTTTATTATGTTGAGGTAGGTTCCCTCTATGCCTACTTTCTGGAGAGTTTTTATCGTAAGTGGGTGTTGAATTTTGTCAAAAGCTTTCTCTGCATCTATTGAGATGATCATATGGTTTTTCTCCTTCAATTTGTTAATATGGTGTATCACATTGATTGATTTGCATATACTGAAGAATCCTTGCATTCCTGGGATAAACCCCACTGGATCATGGTGTATGATCTTTTAATGTGCTGTTGGATTCTGTTTCCTAGGATTTTGTTGAGGATTTTGGCGTCTATATTAATCAGTGATATTGGCCTATAGTTTTCTTTTTTTGTGACATCTTTGTCTGGTTTTGGTATCAGGGTGATGGTGGCCTCGTAGAATGAGTTTGAGAGTGTTCCTCCCTCTGCTATATTTTGGAAGAGTTTGAGAAGGATAGGTGTTAACTCTTCTCTAAATGTTTGAGAGAAGTCGCCTGTGAAGCCATCTGGTCCTGGGCTTTTGTTTGTTGGAAGATTTTTAATCAGAGTTTCAATTTCAGTGCTTGTGATTGGTCTGTTTATACTTTCTATTTCTTCCTGGTTCTGTCTTGGAAGGTTGTGCTTTTCTAAGAATTTGTCCATTTCTTCCAGGTTGTCCATTTTATTGGCATATAGTTGCTTGTAGTAATCTCTCATGATCTTTTGTATTTCTGCAGTGTCAGTTGTTACTTCTCCTTTTTCATTTCTAATTCTGTTGATTTGAGTCTTCTTGTTTTCTTGATGAGTCTGGCTAAAGGTTTATCAATTTTGTTTATCTTCTCAAAGAACCAGCTTTTAGTTTTATTGATCTTTGATATTGTTTCCTTCCTTTCTTTTTTTTTTATTTCTGATCTGATGTTTATGATTTCTTTCCTTCTGCTAACTTTGGGGGTTTTGTTGTTGTTGTTGTTCTTTCTCTAATTGCTTTAAGTGTAAGGTTAGGTTGTTTATTTGGGGTGTTTCTTTTCTTGAGGTAGGATTGTATTGCTACAAACCTCCCTCTTAGCACTGCTTTTTCTGCATCCCATAGGTTTTGAGGCATCGTGTTTTCATTGTCATTTGTTTCTAGGTATTTTTTTATTTCCTCTTTGATTTGTTCAGTGATCTTGTGGTTATTATGTAGTGTATTGTTTAGCCTCCATGTGTTTGTATTTTTTATGTTTTTTTCCTGTAATTGATATCTAGTCTCAATGCATTGTGTTCGGAAAAGATACATGATACGATTTCAATTTTCTTAAATTTACCAGGGCTTGATTTGTGACCCAAGATATGATCTATCCTGGAGAATGTTCCATGAGCACTTGAGAAGAAAGTGTATTCTGTTGTTTTTGTATGGAGTGTCCTATAAATATCAATTAAGTCCATCTTTTCTAATGTGTCATTTAAAGCTTTTGTTTCCTTATTTATATTCATTTTGGATGATCTGCCCATTGGTGAATGTGGGGTGTTAATGTCCCCTACTATTATTGTGTTACTGTTGGTTTCCCCTTTTATGGCTGTTAGCATTTGCCTTATGTATGGAGGTGCTCCTATGTTGGGTGCACAAATATTTACAATTGTTATATCTTCTTCTTGGAGTGATTCCTTGATCATCATGTAGTGTCCTTCTTTGTCTCTTGTAATAGTCTTTATTTTAAAGTCTATTTTGTCTGTTATGAGAATTGCTACTCCAGCTTTCTTCTGATTTCCTTTTGCATGGAATATCTTTTTCCATCCCGTCTCTATCAGTCTGTGTGTGTCCGTAGGTCTGAAGTAGGTCTCTTGTAGACAGCATATATACAGGTCTTGTTTTTGTATCCATTCAGCCAGTCTGTGTCTTTTGGTTGGAGCATTTAATCCATTTACATTTAAGGTAATTATCTATGTGTATGTTCCTGTTACCATTTTCTTAATTGTTTCTGGTTTGTTATTGTAGGTCTTTTCCTTCTCTTGTGTTTCCTGACTAGAGAAGTTCCTTTAGCATTTGTTGTAAAGCTGGTTTGGTGGTGCTGAATTCTCTTATCTTTTGCTTGTCTGTAAAGGTTTTAATTTCTCCATCAAATCTGAATGAGGTCCTTGCTGGGTAGAGTAATCTTGGTTGTAGTTTTTTCCCTTCCATCACATTAAATATATCCTGCCACTCCCGTCTTGTTTGCAGAGTTTCTGCTGAAAGATCGGCTGTTAACTTTATCGAGATTCCCTTGTATGTTATTTGTTGCTTTTCCCTTGCTGCTGTCAATATTTGTTCTTTGTGTTTAATTTTTGATAGTTTGATTAATATGTGTCTTGGTGTGTTTCTCCTTGGGTTTATCCTGTGTGGGACCTTTTTCACTTCCTGGACTTGATTGACTATTTCCTTTCCCATGTTAGGGAAGTTTTCAACTATAATCTCTTCAAATATTTTCTCAGACGCTTTCTTTTTCTCTTCTTCTTCTGGGACCCCTATAATTCGAACGTTGGTGCGTTTAATGTTGTCCCAGAGGTCTCTGAGACTGTCCTCAATTGTTTTCATTCTTTCTTCTTTATTCTGCTCTGCAGTAGTTATTTCCACTATTTTATCTTCCAGGTCACTTATCCATTCTTCTGCCTCAGTTATTCTGCTATTGATTCCTTCTAGAGAATTTTTTATTTCATTTATTGTGTTATTCATCATTGTTTGATTGCTCTTTAGTTCTTCTAGGCCCTTGTTAAACATTTCTTGTATTTTCTCCATTCTGTTTCCAAGATTTTGGATCATCTTTACTATCATTATTCTGAATTCTTTTTCAGGTAGACTGCCTTTTTCCTCTTCATTTGTTTGGTCTGGTGGGTTTTTACTTTGCTCCTTCATCTGCTGCATATTTCTCTGTCTTCTCATTTTGCTTAACTTACTGTGTTTGGGGTCTCCTTTTTGCAGGCTGCAGGTTCATAGCTCCCGTTGTTTTTGGTGTCTGCCCACAGTGGGTGAGGTTGGTTCAGTGGGTTTTGTATGCTTCCTGGTGGAGGGGACTGGTGCCTGTGTTCTGGTTGGTGGGGCTGGATCTTGTCTTTCTGGTGGGCAGGAACATGTCCTGTGGTGTGTTTTGGGGTGTCTGTAAACTTAGTATGAGTTTAGGCAGCCTCTCTGCTAATGGATGGGATTGTGTTCCTATTTTGCTAGTTGTCTGGCATAAGGTGTCCAGCACTGTAGCTTGCTGGTCGTTGAGTGGAGCTGGGTCTTAGTGTTGAGACAGAGGTCTCTGGGAGAGCTCTCGCTAATTGATATTACATGGGGCCAGGAGGTCTCTGATGGTCCAGTGTCCTGAACTCGTCTCTCCCACCACAGAGGCTCAGGCCTGACACCCGGCCGGAGCACCAAGACCCTGTCAGCCACACGACTCAGAATAAAAGGGAATAAAAAAGAAAGAAAAATAAATAATAAAAACATTATTAAATTTAAAAAAATTTTAAATAATAATAATAATAGAGCAACCAAACCAATAAACAAATCCACCAGTGTTAACAAGCACTAAAAACTATACTAAGATAAACATAAAAATCAGACATCAGTCACAGACAGCAAACCCCAAGTCTACAGTTGCTCCCAAAGTCCACTGCCTCAATTTTGGGACTCTTCGTTTTCTCTTCAGCTTTTCCACAGATGCGGGGTACATTAAGTTGATTGTGGAGATTTAATCCACGGCTCCTGAGGCTGCTGGGAGAGATTTCCCTTTCTCTTCTGCGTTTGCACAGCTTCTGGGGTCCAGCTTTGGATTTGGCCCTCTGCGTGTAGGTCACCTGAGGGCATCTCTTCCCTTTTGGGAGGTCTGAGGTCTTCTGCCAGAGTTCAGTGGGTGTTCTGTAGGAGTTGTTCCACATGTAGATGTATTTCTGATGTATTTGTGGGGAGGAAGGTGATCTCCACGTCTACTCCTCCGCCATCTTGAAGGTCCCCAGGTAATTGTTAATATTAAGAAAACTTCCCAAGAAGTTAAATCAGCAGACGGGCTGTGTCTTCCTTCAGCATATAAAAGAAGGCTGGATCCACAGCTGCGGTGTTGATCAAGACTCTTGCCCAACACTGGCATTGAACCAGACTCGTCTTGTCAGCTGCACAACAGGCCAAAACGCTGAGAGGCCGAGGTTTGAGGCAAAAAGAGGGCTTATTCACAAGGCAGCCAAGACAGGACAGGAGACGAGAAGAATGAAGAACAAATCTCAATTTCACCTTCTGCTTGTTGCCTTTTAAATGCCTCCAGGCAGCAGTCATTGGCCTCAAATTCAGTGAGCAAGTGACTGACCTTGATACTGAAGGACATTTCTGCCTCATTTATTTATGGAAACCTACAGAAAACAGATTCGACATTTGCATTGTAAGAGGGAATATCCTTTCTCGAAAAAGCACCACAGTGTTCTTAGCAAGAGAGAGAGATAATCTCCCAGTAAATCATATATAAAGTCCTTCCATTCGTATATAATGAAATCCTGAAAATGTATTTGAAAGTCAGGTGTCTGAGAGTTCAACAGTAGGCATATAGAAAGTTCCACTTCTTGAGAGCTCAGGACATTATAAAATCCATAATTGTGATGAAAAACATTTTCTCTTAATATGCTGTGTGGACATATTATTTAATACATTAAGAACAGTAAACATCATAGATAATAAAAGTACGTGTTTTGAAATGATTTCTTACCTCAGCTGCCAGTTATCTCAGCCTTGAGAAGAATCTTATGTAAAACTGGGGTAAGGGCTAACTGATAGAGATTCTATTTAATGGTGCCCGTACGCTTTCTTAAAACGGTTTTCAAGAAAAAGAGGAATGCCGGCCATTTTCTTCTCTGCGAAGAGGTCAGCAACAGGGCAGCATTTGGATCACTACTCTTTCTCAACACACACTTCCTAGGCACCCCAGTTCTTCCATCGACACTCCTTGCTTTGGGTGATATTTCAGAATGTTTTCTGTAGTCTCCAGTTAGTTCTCTTTCTCTACAACTATGTTCAAGTCAACCATTTGATGTCCACGGAGCATCTGACCGTAGATCAAGCTGACCGGCCTCAGCACGCTGAACTGCATTATCACTGGTATTGGCATCTTCATTCTGTTACCTTCCAGTCATTTTTATAAGATAGCAAAAGCAAAATGCTCTTGATATTCAAGTCATTGGATACACACCCACAAATAAAGATTGCCAAAGATAGAACACTGGGAGGCAGACAGACCCAGCATGTAATGTCTTAACACGTGTTTGTCACCTGGAGTGTGAAAGCCCTGATCAACAGAGTTCTGAAGATCCAACATAAGAGAATGGGGAGACCATGTAAAAGTTGTGTGAAGGTCATGGACTGTCTATATCTCTTTGAGGAACAGTCACTGCTGACATCAGGATTAACTCGAAGAGAAAACATTACAGGCACTGGAGCATTCATTAATACTTAAATTTAGAAAATTAATTTTCCACAAACCTTTGTGTGTTTCTTTTCCCTAAAAGTGTGCACTTGGATTCCACCCAGGTAAGAAGGACACTTGTAACAAGAAAAGGTGGGAGAGGAAAAAAATACAAAGCCATGAAGTAGAGCAAAATTTCTCAACTTGGACAGGACTCCCAGCCAAGCTGCTTACCTGCAGACAGAGAGGACAGCTCTCTGCCAGGGACAGCTCTTCGGGGCTTCAGATTCAGGGTGTGGCAGAGCTAAAGTGGGGCTTGTGTTCACTCCTACCTTGCTGCCCATAGCTTCCAGTGCTTCCAGGACCACACAAATGTATTTTGTGTGTTACAGGTGATCTTGGTCTTAGTACTGGAGATCTGCTTTCTAGCCTGGAGACAAGAATAATGTAAACAAGCGCTTACTTTGGGAAAGGAAAATATACTATCAGAAATACAAGTCTCCCTCCCTTTAAAAAGGGAATCAGCTTTAATTAAAAGGAAACTGAGGGGGCTTCCCTGGTGGCGCAGTGGTTGAGAATCCGCCGGCCGATGCAGGGGTCACGGGTTCGTGCCCTGGTCTGGGAAGATCCCACATGCCGCGGAGCAACTAAGCCCGTGAGCCATGGCCGCTGGGCCTGCGCGTCCGGAGCCTGTGCTCCGCAACGGGAGAGGCCACAGCAGTGAGAGGCCCGCATACCGCAAAAAAAAAAAAAAAGGAAACTGAGAAGCAAATCACTTGGACTTAAAAAGCACTTTGTTTAGCCAGATACTTTGCTGTAAATGCCTTCTCTGTGCTGATAAGACTATGGAAAGATTCAGAATATTTATAATCCAGGGACTAAACAAAGGTCTGATTTGCTAATAAATTTGAGGTGAAAGCCTAAAGCAAAATTAAATTTAATTTTGCTAGGTTCTGAGCTGTGGTTCCAGACATTACCACCCTTAGAGCTGGGCAAGCACAGGGGAGAAAAGGCAAGGGGGGAGAGAAAGGGAGGGTATACCTTGGACTACATGTCTCCCCTGCATGGGTGCCATCCAGGTGGGCTCCGTGAACCCCAACTGTGAACGGCGTGGTACAGGCCAATGTTTTATGCTTCTCCTCTTTAGTTGCTCTCCAACTCTCTAAATATCCTCCTGTTTGAGGTCTGCCAGATTCCTGGAGTAGCTCCAGGACTTGAACCTATAATGGTTATCTGGGGTCCCGTTACCTGAGTCTGTCTCAGATGGGTAACCAGGTAAGCTGATCAGTTCTGTTGGCCAGAGAGAATATCTTTTTTTTTTTTTTTTTGGTACGCGGGCCTCTCACTGTTGTGGCCTCTCCCATTGCGGGGCACAGGCTCCGGACGCGCAGGCTCAGCGGCCATGGCTCACGGGCCCAGCCGCTCCGCGGCATGTGGGATCTTCCCGGACCGGGGCACGAACCCATATCCCCTGCATCGGCAGGCGGATTCTCAACCACTGCGCCACCAGGGAAGCCCAGAGAATATCTTTTGAGATTGGACCACCAGCGTGGTACTGACAGGCTGATTTGGGGTTAGTCTTCATTCAAGTTGGATAGAGCACAATTTCAGGGCTCTGGTGACCCATGGGCTTGAGCCACCCATATGAGCCCATGGTCAGATCTTGCCTATTTATGCTCTGACAACAGAGCTGCTTCTGGTCTACAGAATCTGAAGGCAGCGGGAGTGGCATCCTTTGCCCTGTGCCCCCTGTCTGAGAATTGTGGTTCGGATTAGAGTGGTAGCAGTGAATGTCATGAGAGGTGGGGCGATTTTTGATATATTTTGAATGTAGAGCCTGTACATTTGTGGAGGTTTGGGGGAGGGTTGCAATGAAGATGACTCTTCGATTAGGGCAAGAAGGTGAGGATATAGAGGAGTTTGCTAATGATAGACCTAGAGCAGAAGACAAAGCTCTGGGGGGTTGGGGTCAGCTGTAACATTGCATTAGATTAGGAAATGTGTCGGGCCATATGACGATAACAGTTGAAATTATGGCGATGGCCCAAACTGATGTAATCAGGGAAGTAGGACACGGCAGGATTGTTCCTGGTGGTGTCCAGAGCAGGCTGTGATGACAAGGTTGTTAAATGATGATAGAGGGTGAGGCAGAGACTCCCAGGAGACAGAGGACTCAGTCATACTAAGGTGGTGTCAATTTTGATGGATTGGTAGGGGATCTTCAGCAAGCTAAACTCTGTGGCTCTCTGGCACCAGAGCTACCCCTAGGATACATGGGGACTCAGATAAATATGTTTTGTTTGCTCTCTTTCTATATAAACAACTTGATTTAAAAATGTTTCACAAAATTCATGGGTCCATGGGAGGTATAGTGATCTATTCATGAAGATTTAGAAGAATGGGCAGGGGAATGGTATTTAAGTATTTTTAAATCTCCCAATCAGAGCATGTGGTGATTCTTCATAGTGTCCAGGAAATGTCTCTTCCTCTTCGGGTGCGGGAACCATGTTCTTTACTTTCTTTTTCGTCAAGTGTGCTCTTCCTGACTAATTTCGTATTTCCCACCACAAGGACAAGGTGGTGACACAGTAATTACTCATGATGCTGTGGCCCTTTGGATCCTTGAAATAACATGAATCACCCGAGTCACACTGTCCTTTATGTGTCTCAAAGATCTTGGACTTCTCTCATCGTGGGACTCGTCACAGCGGATTGTCACTGCTTCTCTCCCCCTGCACGAGACTGTAGCACGCAGGCAGAGATCAGATGTGACTTATTCACAGTGACGAGCTCCAGCCTTGCCCTGTGCTGAACACGTAACAGGTGAAAATGTGTTAAATGAGACAGAATGCTTTTCTTCATCCATGAAGACAGGGGGCTGGCCTAAAACAAGACTATGTCAATTTTTTGTTTGATTTTTATTGGAGTACAGTGGATTACAATGTTGTGTTAGTTTCAGGTATACAGCAAAGTGAATCAGTTATACATATACCTATATCCACTCTTTTTTAGATTCTTTTCCCATGTAGGCCATTTCAGAGGACTGAGTAGAGTTTCTTGTGCTATACAGTAGGTCCTTAGTAGTTATCTATCTTATACATAGTAGTGTGTGTATATGTCACCTTTTTTTTTTTGTGCTTTTTTTTTTTTTTTTTTTTTTGCGGTACGCGGGCCTCTCACTGCTGCGGCCTCCCCCGTTGCGGAGCACAGGCTCCGGACGCGCAGGCGCAGCGGCCACGGCTCACGGGCCCAGCCGCTCCGTGGCACACGGGATCCTCCCGGACCGGGGCACGAACCCGTGCTCCCTGCGTCGGCAGGCGGACTCCCAACCACTGCGCCACCAGGGAAGCCCCTATATGTCACCTTTTAAGGGACAGGGTTTTGCTGGCTACGTCACTCCACAGGCTTGGTATGAGCATTAGATGGCTGAAAACTACGAGGCATCTGCTGAACGAGCCACACGACACTGCCCATTCATCTATGGCCATTGAGTATTTGTGAGGTTGTATGATTCCTTTACTGTCTGTTTAATCTGAGCTTTGGGAGGTGGGAGGCTGCAGAATAAGCAGATCGGAAGAATGAGGTTTGCTGTAATATCCCATGAGTCTTCTCTGGAAAAGCAGGCTTTCTAAGTCAGTGGAAGCTCTTTCACTGCACCCCGGCTCAGTTCTTGCAGGCCTAGCATCCTTCCTGCAACTGCCCCTTCCGCCACTGTTACAGCTGGGGTGACTCTGTGTGGCGTGGCTGTGATGTCGTGGACATGGTGTCCTGTGCTGCAGTTTTGCAGACTTGAATGCCTGGACTATGCTGCCTGATTTTTTCCTAGCGTTAATTTTTCCTTTCTAACCCGATCTCAAGCATTTTGATGATGTGTACAGCTTTGTTTGTTTAATCGAAGACATCTCAGTAACTCTTACTAGACAATTCATGTGATAAGACACTGACTTTTACATTAGGGATGAGCCTAATAGGGAATTTTGCCTTTTCCTTTCACTCATTCCTACTGCTGCTTTTTCCTTCGCCAAGAGAATGGAATAAGCCTCTCCAAATAAGATACTGCAGTGGAAGCGGTGAGTGAGTGAGCTAATCATTATTTGAAGGAAATTGCATTTTAATCTTTAAATATGTAAGACTAGAGACGATTTGGGCTCAAGGTTTTGATGGCTTGTCCCCCTCTGATGTCCAACTTAGAGGAGTTCTTTTCTCTCTGAATTTCAGGGGCTTTTGGAGGGCACATGATGCTAACACAGTTGGGAGTTCTTAGTAACTTTGTTCAGCGCAAGCATCCAGCAAGCTTCCGTGCACGGGCTCACCTGTGTAAGATCAGGGCGCTCACAGTGTAAAGGTGTGGGGGCTTTTCACTTTCATTTTAGGGCAAGAGGAAGCATAGCCCTTGAACCAGGAAAGGGCCCTGACTTGAAGCGTAATGTTAGCGCCTCAAACACAGGATTCTTTTTTTTTTTTTTTTTTTTTTTTCGGTACGCGGGCCTCTCACTGTTGTGGCCTCTCCCGTTGCGGAACACAGGCTCCGGACGCGCAGGCTCAGCGGCCACGGCTCACGGGCCCAGCTGCTATGCGGCATGTGGGATCTTCCCGGACTGGGGCACGAGCCCGTGTCCCCTGCATGGGCCGGCGGATTCTCAACCACTGCGCCACCAGGGAAGCCCAAACACAGGATTCTTGATGTGAATGGAGAACATCTGGTTGGGGCTGACACCAGAGCCCATCGTGCACCAGTGTCCTTGACCTCCCACAGCATCAGTTTGGGTGTTAGTAGACGCTTCTCTGACCAAACTTCTTAATGAGGCACAAATGATTTCGAGAACTAGGCCTACTTCTTAGGTGTCCAATGAACAGCAGTCAACTTCCTTTTCTCCCTGTAAGCCTTAGCACATTGACTGGAAGCCACAGGGACGTTTTGTGTTCTAAGAGCATGTCAATATCCTGGAAAAACACAGATCCAAGGATTGCCTACACCAATAATAGCAGGCACTGATACATCATCCCTTGGAATTATTTTAAGTATTTTTTGTTGTAGTAACTATAGATCTCTGATGCAGGTGTTTTCCAATGAGGAAACCAAGTTGAAGGAGGTGAAGTCACCTGCCTAAGCGCACTGGGCTTTTGTGTAGAGCGGCCAGAATTTGAAGCCAGGCAGTCAATTTCCACATTCGCCCTCCAGGCCATGACACCCTACTGTGTCCCCCAGCTCTCGCCCTACCAGACCTGCTTCCATTTACCCAAAACCCTGATGCCAACTTATCCATGAAGCTATGGAATGGAAAGGTGGAATGTAGAGGTTTTTTTATCAGAGTGAGAAAAAACTTCAGGCCCTATCCACTGGGGGCCAAACATTTGCCAAGGCAGGCATCTCTCTAACCTCAAACCTATTTGAATACTCTTCAAGATCTCCTCTATTACTAGATTCAGGAAATAAACACTTGGCTCCAGCAGATTTCTCCAGGCTTCTCTGAAAAGATATATACATGCCATAAAATCAAGAAGAATGGAGTGACAAAGTAAGCTTGGGCTCCATGCTAGGTCAGAGCGCGTGGTTAATTTCCCGGGTGGGGTAAAGCACTGAACTGTCCCAAGGTCTCCAGGGGACATTTGTAGGGCTCCAGATTGATTTGATGAGACATGGGGACGTCTCTCTCTCTCCTCCTCCCCTTTCAAAGACCACAGAAACTTAAAGAGAACCACAAGCTGAATAAGAACAGGGTGAATGCCTTTCCGATCAGCTGAGGGAAAGAAGCAAGGAGGGATATCAGGAAAGTCCAGAGCCTGGGCCATTATCAAGAAAGTAGAGTGGCCAGCAGAGGGGCCCTGGACGGCCTGGGGAAGAGGAAAGTCACCAGCCTTTGGGGATGGAGAATTCAAGAGGGGAGTTGAGAACACTGAGGATAATTCTCACTTGCTTCAGGCTTTTACCTGGGACCTTGTTTTGAGGATGGCAGCAAATTGTCTGTGGGCAGGGGGGAGCATTAAAGTTCTGTGTAGTGGTAATCCATCTATTTCTTTAAAGATGCTACTGGTTTGTAAAATTCTACCCAGTCCCCAGAAACCTCCAAAAAGTTCTCTGAATTCCAGTGTTTCAGCATCTAAATGGCATCTCTCAGACTGCCTCCTGCATCTAGAAGCAGAATGAAACTCTTTGCAGACAATATGGCTTGGTGATTGGCTTGGAAAATATGATTCCCATAACTATTTGTAGATTCCATTAACTCATTTATCCAACACGTGTATATTAAGTGTGAATATGCGCCAGGCTCACACTCTCACTGAACATACAAGGAGAACAGGGCCCAGGACTTACAAAGCAGTAGTTACAGATATGTCTCTAGGATCTAACTGAGGTTCTAATCCACGAATGGCTTTCTTCCGCAATTGGAACTGGCATCTGAAGTGGCAAAGTCCACCATTACCACTGCTGTTACTGTTGAGATGTATCATCCTGATGAAGCCTTCTAAGTAGCGGTCCCTAACCTTTTTGGCACCAGGGACCGGTTTCATGGAAGACAGTTCTTCCACAGACCGGGGCGGGGGGTGGGGCTGAGATTGGTTCAGGCGGCACTGCAAGTGATGGGGGGGATGGTTCAGGCAGTAATGCATGCAATTGGGGGGGATGGTTCAGGCGGCAATGCAAGTGATGGGGGGATGGCTCAGGCGGTAATGCAAGCGATGGGGGGGATGGTTCAGGCGGTAATGCATGCAATTGGGGGGGATGGTTCAGGCGGCAATGCAAGTGATGGGGGGATGGTTCAGGCGGTAATGCAAGCGATGGGGAGGATGGTTCAGGCGGTAATGCATGCAATTGGGGGGGATGGTTCAGGCAGATTACTGCAAGTGATGGGGGGATGGTTCAGGCGGCAATGCAAGCGATGGGGGGATGGTTCAGGCGGTAGTGCATGCAATTGGGGGGGATGGTTCAGGCAGATTACTGCAAGTGATGGGGGGGATGGTTCAGGCAGTAATGCAAGCGATGGGGGGGATGGTTCAGGCGGCAATGCAAGTGATGGGGGGATGGTTCAGGCGGCAACGCAAGCGATGGGGGGCGGCAGATGCAGCTTTGTTCGCTCGAGGGCCCCTCACTTCCTGCTGTGCAGCCCGGTTCCTAACAGGCCGCAGACCGGTACCAGTCCACAGCCCAGGGGTCGGGGACCCCTGCCTTTAAGCATCTTTTTCCCTAAGCCATCCAATCCAAATTTGGGTAACCAGACCGAGATGCACAGAGCGGTAGGTGCATTTGCCAATTCTGATCACTGGATGCTGTGATAGGAGTTGTTCCAAGCAGGGTCCCTAGAGAGATCTACAAAGGAAATTAAGGACCAGAGAGGAGGGATGTCAGTTGCTGCATGGTGGTGGCAGATGTGCTTAGGGAGGGAACACCGGAAGCATTCTAAGCAAACAAATCACTCACCAAGGGGAAACAAGTCTAGAGAAAGATAAGTGCACCCCATTTGTGGCAAAGTTAGGACAAGATGCCTGTCTCCGCTGCTCGCTCTACTATGCTCTGCCGCTTGCCAGCAAAAACAAAACACAAAACAAGACCACCCTTTATTTCCTGCCACGTATTTATTCTCCTCATTACTGCTGGCCCGTCTTGCCCCCTGTGCTTCTCCCTACCGTCAGAATCCCCTCTGCTCACCAAGGACAGGGCCCTGCAAGCCTTTGCCCTTTGGTATTCTAGGCAGAGGAGAAACTTGACTAAATATAACCCACTTGTTTGCTGACTCACTGTCCCCACCAGCATCAGTAGAGTAGGTCCTGGCCTCCCTCTTGAAGATCCCATCTTCTCTAGTATATTCGAAGAGGATTCTCTCATGGCAGCGACCTCATTCATCTTCAGCCACAGCTGTGCCTCGAACATTCACTCAGTCTGTATCTGTATCTGCGGTTCCGCCACGGACCCGTTCACTTTCTCGCCAGTCCCTCTTGGACCTGTAACATGAACTAGCGTTGTCATCATCGGGGCCTTTAACCCCTAATAGCACAGCTAACCCCAAGCTTTAATGAGTAATAAGACTTTAATAAACATTCAGAAATAACAAACAGGAATTGCAGCTCTGAGAGTTTGAGGTGGAAATGAGGAATCGTAAGTTCACAGGTCAAAGCTCTCTGTGTACACCCTCTACTGGTCACCGCCAGGCCCAGCTGCAGCCCGCTCCATCAGTCCCAGACTCTTTGCATTCCCTTCCGTCAGAGACAGAGGGGGGAAAGAGGCCTCTGGTTCTTCTTTCCATGAAGTCTTTTCCTCATAATCCCAATTTCTGTGTTCCCCAGATCTTCCCCTAGTTTCTATCCCCTTCCGCCTCTCCCAGCATGATTATTGAAATGTCCTCACCATTCAGGGAGGATTGGTCTTGCCTGAGGGTCCCTAACAAAACAATGAACCAGAAAACAATAAATTAAACATCATCCTTTTCCAAAGTCTGAGTTAAATGGTCCAGAATATTGCACAGAGGATGGCTTCAAACAACCCAGCCAGATGGACCTTCAGCTGGTCACCCCTCCATCAGCTGGAGTGAGGATAGGTTTCCAATGGCCCCGCTGCACCCAGCTTCCAGCCTCCACGCCAGTAAGGACATCCACACATTTTCCGAGAGCGGGGAACAATTTTCAGAGACCCTGAACACGAAATCTTCTTTAAAGATGAAACGTTTTCCTATAGGAAACAATTGAGAGCTGCAGTTCCACACATGATGAAAACAGTTTCTTAGGTGATTGTCATGACACCAGAGCCACTTGGAAAGGTGGGGTCTGACTTTCTGCTTTCTAGAATACTTGCTTTTCCTTTTAATAACCAAATATCCATCGTAGCGTCTTCCCAGAACGAAGGAATATTGACCCCAGAGGGGAATATGTGTCCCCCCACACACCATTTTATAATACATCAAACAAGGAAAGCTTTGAAAGTACCGGTATATTTTTTTCCCCAAGATTTGATAGATCCCAAAACAAATTCTTTGTTAGGGCTTAAGATCAAAGAGTTATGTTCCTTTCCCCTGGGAGTCTCTGCAAGAAGGATGTTTTTCCCAAGCCTGTGGCCTAAGGTGAGGAGCCTGCATCAGATTCTGATAGTTGGATTGCAGAGACTGGTGGTGGGAAAGGCATGGTGAGCTCCAGGCAAAGTCTCAAATATTGGCATCCCAGAAGCAGGTGCAATGACCATGGGACAGGGCCCCAACTCCAGGACGACCTCCCCCAAGGGATCTGGGGAAGCTATCACCCCGAATCCCACCCCTTTTTCAGTCGTTGCCTATAGACATTACCTCCGGAGCTCTGGAGGGATGGGGGAACCTCTCTGTATATCTGTGTCCACATTCTCACTCTTCAGCTACAAAATCAGATATGGCAGGAACCACATTCCTGTGACCCCCTCTCTGAGCTGAGAATGTCACCTGCAGAGCCCTAGGATGTTAAACTAGAGGGGACATTAGAGTTCCTCAGATCCAACCTTGTGGTCCATTCAGATAAATGAATTGAGGTTCCGGAAGTAAACTTACATTGCCAAGGTTGCGTTGCTGATTTATCCCAGAGCTGGGACATAACCGCGAGGGTCCCGCCTTCTTGTCAGAGGTTCTTCTCCTATAGCCAGGTTTTTGGATGATGGCGAGAGGCTAAAGGATCAGGGAGAAATCCTATGGATTTTATCATTCGGAAAGAAGCCCCCTAAGTGTCTCCTATGTTGTTGTACTAGGTGTGGGGAAGACAGATATCAGTAAAATGTGATTCTGCTCTTAAAGCGCTCGTGGTCTAGTCCTTGAGGAAGAAGTTGATGATGACTCAAAAAACAAAAGTGCTGTGACAAGACATCCCGGCACCAAAGAGAAGCACCTTCCCAAGCTGAAAAGTACACTCCCATTCTGATGTTGACAACATCCGGAGAATTTAGGCCTTCCTGGCATACTTAAGGAAGAATTCAGCTTTCGGGAAGCTGGAACACCACCTGCTTTTTGGGTAACGTGGCGGTGATGGGCTGGGAGTTGGAGAGCGGGTCACACTGCCTCCACTCCTTCAAGTGCTGAGTTCGTGTTTGTCCCAGCAGCCATCAAGCGCACCAGGTGTGTTCAAGCCCAGTGACCTACACCCAGGCAGGCACTGTGCCAGCCTCGGGATGGACCTGCAGGTCTCCCCTGCTGCAAAGAACCTGTTGGTGCGGCTCCTGGTGGGGCAGCGTCTCATAATAGCAGAAGCCAGGTGGTGCTTAGTAAGGTGACACTGCATGTTCGAGGCCCAGCCTTGGCACCAGGACACCTCCTGAGGCAGGGCCACTGGGCACTCTTTTTTTAAATTGAAGTATAGTTGATTCACAATATTGTGCCAATATCTGCTTTACATAGAACTAGAGATGATCATACCAAGTGAAGTAAATCAGAAGGAGAAGGACAAATACCATGTGATATCACAGGGCACTCTTAACCCAGGCTTCCTGGGAGGCATATTCTTGAGCTAAGGCCAAGCCAGTAGAGGAGCGGGAGCCTGGCCAGGGAAGCCCCAGGCCAAACCGCAATCCAGGTGTACCCGCAGACAAGACTCCACCCACACACTTGGTCGGCCAACCTCAAAGCTGTTTAGCTGCTCAGGGAGCTCTTTTACCCTGCAATCAACTCCCTAAAGAGAGTCCCTGGGTGCCTATGTGTGGCCCCCATTGAGACAGATAATGGGAATGGGGGCCAACTGAGGGGAAAGGATAGAAAAAGCATAGCACAGGGATGTTAAGAGCACGACTCTGGGGCCAGATGGCCTGGGTTCAAACCCTGGCTTCAATTCCTGCCCCTGTAAACTTGTGTAGGTGGGTCAGTATCTGGGCTGTAGTCTTCTCATCTGTAAACTGGTGATAATAGAGGTAGCTACCTAATGGCATTGTTTTGAGTATTAAATGGATAAATACACGTAAAGTGCCTGGTCCGTAATAAGTACTCAATAACGTTAGCTATTATTAAAGCTTAAGGCATAGTCCTTATTACCAAATTCCTTAAAATCTAATGGGAAAGATGAGAAAACCGCCCGTGAAACAACAGCAAAAACATAAGACAGCATGTAATTCAGTTCTAAACTGTGTGGTTCAAACTCTATGATCAGTGAGAATTAGTACAGAAGCCATTGTAGATTGTTTCTGGAGGAAGCCCACCTGTGAAAAGGGAGCGAATGGGGAAGCATTATGGCAGAGTGTGGACTTGAGGGACAGATAGCCCTGGGTTTAAAATCTGGCTCCACCAACTACCAGCCGTGAGATCTTGGGAAAGATGCTGTGATGGTTCATTTCTTGGGTCAACTTGACTGGACCACAGGGTGCCCAGATATTTGGTCAAAGATTATTCTGGGTGATTCTGTGAGAGTGTTTGGGGATGAGAGTAACATTTAAAGCAGTTGACTGAGAAAAGCAGATTGCTCTCCCTAGTGTGGGTGGGCCTCCTCTAATCAGTTGAAGTCCTAAATAGAACAAAAAGTCTGAGTCTCCTCTCAGTAAGAGAGGCTTCTTCCACTTGATTTCCTTAGGCCTGGGGCATTAGCTTTTTTCCTGCCTTTAGGGTGAACTGAAACATTGGCTCTTCCTGGGTCTTGAGCCTGCCAGCCTTAGGACTGGAATGATCCCATTGGCTCTCCCGTAAACCATGGATTTTGAGTGATTATGATTCAGACTCAGACTGGAACTAAACTGTTGGTTTCCTGGGTCTCCAGCTTGCCAAATGCGGATCTTGGAACTTCTCAGACTCCATACTCACATGAGCCAATATCTTTATAACACATAATAAGCCTTCTCTTTCTCTCTCTCCTCTCTCCCGCTCTCTCTTTTTGGTTCTGTTTCTCTGGAGGACCCTGAACAATAAGATGCTAATTCTAAGCCTCAGTTTTCTCACCTGTAAAATGAGGATGAATAGTACCTACTCATAGAGCTGCTACAAAGATTCAGTGGATTCTTGCATCTGAGCATTGACATGGAGCATGACACATTAGGGTTAATAAATGTTAAGTATCAGGGAGTATCCATGCCCTCCAGCCAGAGACCACCAGGAACACTCCGATAGTTGAACAAGTTGGGTTCCTTACTGCAGTGAAGGAGGAGACGCCACAGTTAACTGTGGACCACATCAGTAAGAGAGTGTTAGAAAAGGCACAGAAGACTTAAGTTTGCATTAGATATTTTGGAGAGAGTTAAGAAAGTGAGGCTTTGCCCTGGACTGGATGCTGTAGGAAGCTGGAATAATTCTATGGTTAGGGATCTGTAGTGGGTTGAACTGCAGTCCCCCAAAAGATAAGTCCAATTCCTAGTCCCCAGTATCTGTGAATGTTACCTTATTTGGGTAAAGGGTCTTTGCAGGTATAATTAAACAAAAGGCTCTAGAGGTGAGGTCATCCTGGATTAAGCAGGTGGGCCCTAAATCCAGTGACAAGACTCCTTAAAGGAGAAAGGACAGGAGGTGGGCATGGAATGGGTTCTCCCTCAGAGCCTCCAGAGGGAACCCGTCCTGCCAACACCCTGACTTCAGACTTCCAGACTCTAGAACCGTGAGACAATAGATGTCTGTTGTTTAAGCCACCCCATTCGTGGTAAGTTGTTATGGCAGCCCTGGAGAACTCATACAGTATCTCAATAAGTCTTCTCTAGAGGGAGGGCAGACCAGAGCGAGGCTGAAGCTGTGATGGGTAAGGAAGCAGCAGCCATTCCTATCGGCCCAGAGAGGGAGGTGCTTGGTGTCTTGAACAATATTCAAGTTCTGTCTGTGTCCAGATGTCATTAAGAAGTGCACTTATTTCTGTCTTGATCCGTCAGGATCACAGAGTGGCCTTGTCTCATGTTGATGTTCCGTGAAATTGTTTATGCTCAGCGAGGGAACATGAAAAGCCGGCTGTGAGTGCCAGGCCAGCTCCAGGATGCCGGGGGCTACTTCCCTCTTGCTCGGGAGCTTCTAAGAGAAAACAATAATTTTCTAAAAGCCCCTATCATACCCAGATTGCCTTCTGTGGGGAGAGGGGTGCTATGAAAAGTGGTCAGCCTTCCATTTTAGCCTTTCTTCGCTCCTTAATTGAGGAGTTACTATTATCTGTCAGAGGAGAAAATTTATGTTTGCTTCATCCCGAGGAATACATCAGTATGTGGTTCAGAACACACAGGCAGCACATTTATCCTGCGACAAATGAATTAACGTGCGAGCAGTTCCAAGTGTCAAGAGTGTTTTCATCATTCTGGTTGTTGTCAAAGGAGCTGATGGCAGTGTGTTTCCACCACAAGCCAGGTGGTTGGTGCTTATCCAAGAGGCCTGTAGCTTTGGACCACTCTCTGGGGACCGCCAGCCCAAGCCAGACAGTTCTCTCTGCCAGCCAGAGCTGTGTGCAGAGAAATTCCTTTACTGTCCCATAGATGAACCATGGTCAATGTGCATTCCTTCTGCGTCACCGGGACTGGGTGCTGCAATAATGGAGACCCTACTTTCCCCGCTGGATTCCATCCCTGCTGAGGTACACGCATGCATCTTCTTCCCAAATGCTGGGACAACCTAATTCTAGGCTTTCACATAAAGATCTGAACCTCTGCATTTTCCTCGTGGGCTGATAAAGCCTTGGAGAGAAACTGCGGTAACAGTGGCTTTTTGTCCTTGACTCCCTTATTTTGAGCTCTTCAAAACGGAGGTCAGTTCAGGTGCTCCTGAGGAGGCTTCCTTTGCTCTACGAACCAACATGGACTTTCCAAAGGTAGTTCACAGCTCAACACATGTGCCTGCAGCCTTACCCATCCAGAAGTATGCAATGGTTTTGTCTCCCTGATGCCAAAGATGGTTTTCCCCTTTAGTACACACTTAATCATTTGTTATTTCTTATTCTTAACTAATATTAAGAATAATGACTTGCTATAAGTTGCAAGTAAGGGAAAATTCAACTAAAAGTGACTTGAACAAGGAAAGAAAAAATTCTTTCACATGACAAGAAGCACAGAATTAGCCAAATTCCAAGGTAGGTTAACTCAGCAGCTCATAATACAATGACCAACACAGATTTTTTTCTCTCTGTGAAAAAACGCCCATCAGCACTGACTTTCCCTTTGGACTGGCTCCCTTCATGGTGGACAGGATGGTGGCTGCAGGTATCACACCTTCACATAGTATCCAAACAATGGGACAGGAACGGAGAACACGTCTTCCTTGGAGGCCTATCAAAAAGATAGGAAACTTTTCCCAAAGTCCCACGTCCAACTGCTGGCCCTCATGCACCAGAATTGCGTCACATACCCACTCTTGAGCCAAATACTGATAAAAAGGATGAACTTTGATTCATTCACTTAAGAGTCACCTCCTTGGACCAAAGAACTGCCTGGTCTCCCGATGAAGGAGATGATCACTAACTATTGATACATTAAAAAAAAATCAGAGTCTCTTATCAAAGAAGTAAGGTGGGGAATGACACCTGGGTAGGCTACAAATAGAACCTAGCATATCGAGAGGTTTCCAGAAGAAAGCACAGGTCCAATAGCGCCTGCACACGTGTCACAAAGCAATGTGACGTAGGGCCCCCCTTGTGGAGTTACCTGCTTCCGTCTTAACTCAGAAACACACAGATTTCACCTGGAAGCTGCTTGCAAACCCAATACAAGGAATGCCAGAAATGAGACAAAACAAAACAACAATCTTCTTTGTGTGTGTGTGTGTAGTGCAAGCTGTAGAATGTGTTTCTGGAAGAAATATTAACTGGGCATTAAGTAAACATGGATTATTTGAATTGTGTTTCCTTGAGGATTTAACATACAAGGCTATAGCATTTTAACTTTCTTGTAGTGCATTATAGTTCATGTGCTTATTGTAGTGATATTTGATTGAAGTCTGATTTTTCCCAGGGTTCAAGGTACATACAATTTTGGAGGGAAATGAAAGAGTCATTGGAGGGAAAAAAATGTCTGGCTCCTCCATAGCCAGGAAGTAAAAGGATTCCAAGAATTGATTTCATTAGGTGTAGGGAGCTGAAGATGGTGAAGTGATTTTATTAGTTTTGGTAATGATCCTGGGTCTTCTTTCTCCATGCCAGACATCTCCTAGTGATGCTAGAAATCACTAGCATCTGACTGTGAGATCCTTTTCAATCTTGAATAGGTATAAGTTACCTCCTATTTGAAGGCTAGCTTTTTCAAGGGTGCTGAGGATGACCAGAGCATCTACTCTGAGGTTCTTAACACCCAAAACTTTCTGCACTTAGGTAAAACACTCAACATGGCTGCAACCAGATGCTTAGAAGCATTACATGTACATTGGTCCTTGCCCTTTGTTCCAGTTATCTATGCCACATAACAAACCATCCCCAAATGCAGTGGCTGAAAACGTAATTTTATCTCACTCACAGTTGTGCGGGTCAGGAATTCAGGAAGGGCTCAGCAAGGTGCTTAGTCTGTGGTCCACACAGCATCAGCGCCTCTCCACATGGCTTTGGACTTCTCACAGAATGGTGGTCTGAATGTACTCCTATTTCTTAAGTGATGGCTGGCTTCAAGGAGGCAGGAAGCAGAAGCTGTCAGGCTAGTTAAGAACTATAGCCAGAAGTGGCACAGAATCATTTATGCTGTATTCTGTTGGGCAGAAGTAATCACTGGTCCCATCTAGATTCAAGGAAGTCGAGAGTTAGAGTCCAAGTCTTGATGGGATTTGACAAAACAACACTGTATGAGAGCATTTAGAAGATATAGTTGTGGCTATCTTTCAAAAGTACAGTCTGCCACCTCCTCATTGAAAAAAAAATATTGTGGCATTTCTCTCTTCCTTAAACTCATAGGGCTTTCTTGAGGTTAAACCACATGTTGTGCACTTATGAAAATCTCTAAATACACTGTGTCAGGTGTTACAAATAGTGGGTCCTCAGTAAGTCCCTACCAACTCAAAGGCTTGTAATCAAGTGACTAATTGATGAGTCAAAGAAGTTTTAATAATTGAGTCTGATCCAAACAATATTCTTCAGTCCTTCCCACCCTTGCTGTTGGTATATAGCAAAACTCCACTGCAAAGACTTTCATTCCTTTTAGGACAAGGTAACTGCCAAGATTTGTGGGAGTTCATGTTGAGTACAAAATCTAGTTGGGGGATGTACATGAGAAGATCAAGGGGAGTGATAAGACAGAAGATGAGGAAGATGAGAGAAAGGTAGAGACAAGAGGGTTTCCAGCTCAATGAATAATAGATATATAAAATTTACAAAACAATACCTACCTTTTTACATGCAGTGGAATCTGGTATTCTCTATTGTCTTCCATTACAAAAAAATGAATGCTGATTACAACCCACTAGCTGGATTTCATGCCTGTGAGGCTTTCCCCTCCCTTTTCCCTGAGTTACCAGTGCCTTCATATTGTCCGAATTCTGGGAGTCCTAATGAGTCATAAAGTGGGAACATAAAACTTTCTTAATTCACCCCCTTGTCATTTTGCAAACAAGGAAACTGAGGAACCAAGAGATGAGGTGATTTGCCTTTGATTCCTTTTATCCCAAGAAGTTGTTTGGTAACAGCCATGCAAAGGCTATAAAATAAAGTCATATTCTCCTCTCCTTAGGCATTTGCCTTTTAAAGAGGTGACTTCTAGAGAAGAACAGCTTAAGCTCAAGAAAGCCTGCCTAAGGGTGGATTTCAGGCACAGCTGCATCTGAGCGAGGGAGCCAGACAAGGGAAAAACCTTGGACAGCATCTTCTCATCCCTCTCAGGCTGCACTGAACTGCCTGTCTCAATATAAGATCACTGCTCTTTCCAAAATTGATATGCTGGTTACTTGTGGCCAATTTTTGTTCCTTCTTGATGCTTGTGCCTAGTGTAAAAGCAGCTCTGTCTTTTGTTTTCTTGTATTGTCAATAGCTAGGAGCGGGAGTGATGCTCCAGAAGACAGGTCTTTTAGCCAGAAAAGGTTGCATCCAAAAGCCAGGCAAGGGGCCGAATGGGTGAATGGTGACGCACATCCCACCCTTCACTCTTCTGAAGTATAAGCATTTGGAGTGAGTCTACCCAACCCTTAGCTCCCTGCATGCAGATTCTGCCCACAGGGACCCCTCAAAATACAGTAAGGAGACGTTACAATGGGCACTGATCAGCAAATGAGATGGCAGGTCATGGACAGCTGTGTGCAGACTGACCTTCTAATGATCTGATCTATAGCTTTTTTCACTCTTGAAGGCAACTTGGCACCTCAGTGAAATGTGAGAAGTGAACAGCTTTTATCAGAAAAATTTTGTTTGTCTGCCTCCTCTGATTGAGTTTGCAGTGAAGCAAAACAAAAACAAAAAATAGAAACAAAACACAAAACCTCGACCCTTAAAGGAAGTGTGATTCCACCTCAAAAATACCTACCATTTGGCAAAATGGTGAATTAAGTTTCTAGTGAAGGTTTGGGTCTGTTCTGAATTAGCTAGACCAGAAGACACCTTCACTCTAGGACAATTTCCTTTCTTTGGAAGAGACGTCACGGTACAATGAAAAGAGTTACTGCTTTGTGGTAGGTAGCAAGTCTGCCTCTTCCTGGCCAAACTAAACTCTCAGAACCCAAGTTTCCTCATCTCTGTAATGGAGCAATAATATCTACCTTTCAGGTTTATTCTGAGAATTAGAGATAACGTATGCAAAGTGCCAAGGCCAGTACCTGATAAGAAGTAGTAGCGATCCTCATTATTAAGGTATTTAGAAATATCTTACCTGTTCAATAAGATTCCTTCCACTAAAACTGCAGGAAAAAGCTTCATAAAATGGAGAATTTGTTCTCTTGATATGAGGCTGAAATTCTGTCTCCCTTTTTCAGAGCACTATCAAAAATAGCATTATGCTGATCACTTTCGTAACATAAAAACACTCCAAATTTTAGGTAATACAACACAATTGGGGAACCAACCATCCAGTCTCAAAGCCAATTATGTCTGCGTAAGAGAACTCAGAAAAGTAGAGAGATTGTATATTTTATAGAACTGACTAGCTCTTTCCAGCCAGAGCTCGTATGCAATGCAAGTGTCCTATGATTATCCTCGCAGTTCAGAATGAAAATGAATAGAATGTTTAATACCGAAAGTTTGGGTAAATTTTTAGTTTGTTTTTGCATTAGTCTACAGAGAAGGATATTTATTTTCCAGCTTGAAAGCTGATCTTTATCTTTCTTGGCCCTGGGTTCTTTCTTCCTTTAGGAAATTCAGACCTGCTGTGCAACGGGGGTGGAAGTGCTACACCCAGCTTCTCTTTGGTTCTGAGCATCAGGAAAGGCTCTTGAGGGTGGTTCTAACCTTTATGAGCTGATACAGAACTGAAGACCCTTCAGGAAACTCCTGGAGATTTGCACATTCTGAAGGTCCCATTGGCTCCAGAAAGGCCTAGACCTGAAGCTCCCCCAGGCATGCCCTGATGGAGTTGGAAATACAAGGGATATCTAAGCATTTGCCTTCCACTTGCATTCAACCTCGAATATTCCAGAGTCTCTCGAAGCCAGAGTAGAACTGGCCTCCCACCGCCTGGGCCTGAATACTGCCCTGTGTCCTAAGCGTGTGGTTCAGACCTGGCTGTCCAAATATCTCCGTACCCTTTTCTAGGGGATGGAGGACCTGGCAAAGAGCCAAGCCTGGGTGAGATGCGAGAGCTCCTGTTATGTAAGAAACCTGTTTGACTGGCTCATGCTAGAGTAGTGGTTTCAAAATGCTGTGTCATTCCCCTGTTATAAGTGACTTGTAATTTAGTGGTTTCTGAAAGTGAAATTCGAAAATGCAGAAGACACAGTCTCAGATCTGCAGAGGTCATTTTCTTGGTTTCTGATCAACATGCTCTGGAACCCTGTCTCACACACAGTGGCTACCGTGACTCACTTTATGAGTGGCTGTAAGTGGCTGCCCTCAGGCTGGTTGACATTCCTCCATGGTGGACAGCGTGACCAGTAAACCCAAACTGCTAAATGCAACTCCTTTTTTTCGGATCAACCTTTTCATAGGGATATAGCGAACCCCCCAAACTCATTGAATTAATTGGAGTGAGCAGTGAATGGATAATAGCTAACAATAGAAACTAACATTTACCGGAACTGAATAGCGTCAGGCGCCCTTCTAAGTGCTTTACATATTTATGCTCATTCAGCCTGGCAACCACTCATTAGACAGATATGATTACCACCCCCGTTTTAAGATGAGGATGCCGAAGCGTGGAGTGGTTAAGTCACGCATCCAAAATCATGCAGCTGGGAAGTGGTCAGCTAGGAGTTGAACCCGAGAAGACTGTACTCAGAGTCTCTCTTAACCGTTACCTCATACTGCCTATCCTAGAGTTAGGGACCTCGGATCCAGCCCCAGTTCTTGATATGCTTGTGAGATCAACAGCATAAGCAATCACCTGGTCATCCTAGCCAGAAACCTGAGAGTGGGACCAGATTCCACGCTCTCCTTCTCTCCCTCTCACCCTTCACAACCAATAAATCATCAAGCCTGTTATTCTGGGTTCAAAAGGCACTTCCTATCAGTCCCCATCTAGTCACACATCCTTACAATCCGTCGTCCAAGCTCTTTTCTAATATTCATATGGGTCCAGTTACTCCCTGTCTAATTAACTATAGAAGAAATTTGTCATTTTTGACTGAACCCCTTTCTGTGTTGAAGAAACTGCCATTGCTTGAGTCTTAGTGAGGGTCCATTTACTTGTTCTCTTGGTCCCCTGGATGCTAGGGCTTGGGTGCTAGACCTGGATTTGGCCAATCAGCTGCTTCTCCCTGAAACTGAGTTTAAATGGTACAAAGAAGTAGGGAATGTGTAGGATTTGTACGTGTGGTAGAAGTGACAGCCAGGCTCCAGAAGAGGTGGTGGTAGTACTTGTGTTAACATTATAAACAGATTCTGCTTATCTCAGCTGCCCAGCCTCCATTCCTATCCATTTTCTAAACCCAGTTCTCTGGTCTTCTCGTGATCTGTAGGAGCTACCAAATATTCAACTAATATAGCATTTTTCCTTTTAAATGAACCAGAGTGTGTTTCTGGGTTTTGCAACCAAGAACCCTGATGAAAGAACTTGGTCCCAGGAGTGGGTTACACCCAACAGACATAGACTGGTTCTCTTAGTTGTTGAAGACAGCTACAGATCCCATCACTAACCAGAGATGGGTTAACTGGCAGCCTAGGTTATGTGGGAGAGGAGCTGCTAACTGAATTAATATCTGTGGTCACCAGGAGTCAAGTATCCATTGAAGGCATGGCTTTGGGGAAACCAAATTGCTGCCACCATAAAATGGCTTGAAGGACAGGAGAAATTTGAGGATGATGGAATCATGTAAGGACTGAGAAGCTTAAAGAAAGGGAATGACAAATGACTGAACTATGGGCTCATGCCTGGAACTGAAACTAGGGACTTTCTGTGACTGTGCAAAAAGAATTCTCATCCTTCACAACTCTAGAGCAGAGGGAGATGCAAACTAAAAGCACGATTTGACCCTGTGGATTGCCGAATTACTTGCCATTTGAATTCACAGCCTTGCCAGATCTTTGGTGTGAAACTTAGGGCATCAACTCTCATTTCTGTACCTGCCACACTTAGCAAAGAGCCTGGCCCTCACCCAATAAATCCTTGTGAAATGAATTAATAGATGATCAAATTTTTTAAAAAGGTACTGCTGAACCTAGTGGTAGGACAGGAATAAAGACGTAGACATACATCTACAAATGGAGTTGAGGACTCAGTGGGGAGGGGGGAAGCTGGGCAAAGTGAGGGTGGCATGGACATATATACACTACCGAATGTAAAATAGCTAGCTAGTGGGAAGCAGCCGCCTAGCACAGGGAGATCAGCTGGGTGCTTTGCCATGACCTAGAGACGTGGGACAGGGAGGGTGGGGAGGGAGGCTCAAGAGAGAGGGGATATGGGGATATATGTATACATATGACTGATTTACTTTGTTGCACGACAGAAACGAATACGGTATTGCGAAGCAATTATACTCCAATAAAGATCTATTTTTAAAAAAGTAAAAGAGCTTATGTTAACATTCTTCCCGCTTTTAAATTAGCAAAGCAGTAATGATGCAATGACTATTATGATCATGCACTGTATATTTTGCCTTCAGTGGCATTAAAAATTAGTGACTAGGGCTTCCCTGGTGGCGCAGTGGTTGAGAGTCCGCCTGCCGATGCAGGGGACGCGGGTTCGTGCCCCGGTCTGGGAGGATCCCACGTGTCGCGGAGCGGCTGGGCCCGTGAGCCATGGCCGCTGAGCCTGCGCGTCCCGAGCCTGCGCTCCGCAAAGGGAGAGGCCACGACAGTGAGAGGCCCGCGAACCGCAAAAAAAAAAAAAAAAAAATTAGTGACTCTTCTGATCCATCACAGTTATCTCCAAAACAGAAAAAAATATATATATATTAGGGCTATGCCTTTTATTGTAGCCCCAAAGCAGAGCTCCATCCTGCTACAGTTGTCTCCTCACTGAGAATTGTAACTGTCACAGAATGACTTGGCCATGACTTTTAAGAAATGAACAGTGAGGGCTGCAACCTTTCAAAAGGCAGTGAGGTCTTCCTGTGGCTACATACAGAGGGTGGCTTAGTAATCCGCAGACAGAGTGGTGGTCTAGTCACGAACCCTCAGAGTGTATGTCCTCCATGATCCAGATGGGCAAACAACAGAGGGAAGGTTAGTCCAAAGGGCAGACCCTCTCTTTCTTTTCATTGATGGAAAAATGAGCCCAATCTCTTCTCTGGAACCTCACTTCCTGGCTCCTGACAGATGACAAGAGTTTATGTGGCCCCTTTCCAGACTTGGAGTATCTGGGCAGCCACATCTTGGACACCTGTTCTTACTCTGAATGCTGGTGAGACTCTGACCCCTTGCCCTTACCAGGCTGCTGTAGCATTACTCCAGACCCCTCACACTGTCAAAGTTCCTGTCCTAATCTGCAAGTCTGGGCATCTCATTCAGAACACACTTAGTAGGTGCTTTCCGTGCCAGGTCTGGATTTAAGTCCTAGACTGCCCATTTCCTAGCATGACCTAGTGTGACCATGGGCAAGTTACTTAACTTTTCTGTTCCTCTGGTTCCTCATCCATAAAACAGGCATAATGATACCTCCTGCTGGAAGTATGGTGAGAGTTCAATATTATAATTTATGGAAAGCATGTAGCGCAGTGTCTGGTTCATGGTCAGACCTCACTGTTACGATTTTTGATACTGATAAGGTGGTTTGACTACCTTCCGTCTCTGTTTTCACACCTCCACGCTCCTCAGACCTCTCCTATATGTGGGAAAGCTGTGTGACCCTAAAGTTCTTCCATAGGGTGTGTGCTGTCAGGCTGCTGGAGAGCAGAGACCTTCCCCCAGCCTGGGTTCTTCCCAGAAAACTGCAACTATTGTTCCTGAAGGATAGGAAAGGATGCGGGTCTTCTCTCTTTACAACAGGTCGACTCTCACCTGAACTGATTGAGCTCTGCTTCTCTTTGGTGCTTATTCCACTGATTTTCCCAAAGACAGCTTTTCCTTTGAAGGTCTCTCCTTACGGGCACATTAAATCCTGAGAATAATTGTTCCTTTCTTTGCTGTGGCTGCTGGAAAGAATAGGACCCTCTCTGACAAACACAACTTAGGGGCTGTCTGCCTTTTGCTGATCTTACTCTTACATTGTTTCTAATTGAATGAGCAATTCCACTTTTAAAAGTTATCCTACAGAAATATACACAAAACTGTAAAAATATACATGGGGGCTTCCCTGGTGGTGCAGTGGTTGAGAGACCGCCTTCCGATGCAGGGGACGCGGGTTCGTGCCCCGGTCCGGGAAGATCCCACGTGCCGCGGAGCGGCTGGGCCCGTGAGCCATGGCCGCTGAGCCTGCGCGTCCAGAGCCTGTGCTCCGCAACGGGAGAGGCCACAACAGTGAGAGGCCCGCGTACCGCAAAATAAATACATACATACATATATACATACATACATACATGGGTAAGACTGTTTCATTAGAGCACAGAATGAGTTGGGAATTAGTTCCTCTTTACTTTTCTGGAAGAGCTTGAGTACAATTGATATTATTTCTTCATTAAATATTTGGTAGAATTAACCAGTGAAGACATGGGGTGCTGCAGTTTTCTTTGTTGGAATAGTTTAACTACAAGGTCAGTTTCTTTGACATAGATGGAGGTATTCGAGTTTTTCATTTCTTCTTAAGTGAACTTTGGTAGTTGTGTCTATCAAAGAACTTGTCTGTTTCGTTTAAGTTGTCAAATGTAGTGAGATAATGGATAATACTCCCTTTTTATCTTTTTGATAACTAGGATCTGTAGTTATGTTACCACTTTCATTCCCGATGTTGGTGATTTGTATCTTCTCTTTTTCTTCTGATCAGTCTGTCTAGAAGTTTATCGACTTAATTGAACTTCTCTAAGAATATGCTTTTGGTTTCATTGATTATATCATAGTATTTTTCTGTTTGCTAAGTCATTGATTAATGCTCTAATCATTTTTATTTCCTTTCTTCTGCTTACCTGAAGCTTAATCTGCTCCTCTTTTAATGTCTTTTTTTTTTTTTTTTTTTTTTTTTTTTTGCGGTACGCGGGCCTCTCACTGTTGTGGCCTCTCCCGTTGCGGAGCACAGGCTCCGGACGCGCAGGCTCAGCGGCCATGGCTCACGGGCTTAGTTGCTCCGCGGCACGTGGGATCTTCCCAGACCGGGGCACGAACCCGTGTCCCCTGCATCAGCAGGCGGATTCTCAACCACTGCGCCACCAGGGAAGCCCTCTCTTCTAATGTCTTAAGGTTCAAGCTGAAGTCAGTGATTTGATTCCTTCTTTTCTAATATGGGTATCTAGCCCTATAACTTTTACATTAAGTTCCGTTCAGATGCATCCCACAGATTTTGATATGTTGTATTTTCATCTTTATTCAATTCAGAATACTTTGTAATTTCACTTTTGATTTTTCCTTTGTCCCATGAGTTATGTAGCAGTGTGTTAGTTTTTAATATTTGGGGCTTTTCCACATAGATTTCTAATGATTTCTAATTTAATTCCAGTGTGGTCAGAGTATATATTTAGTATAATTTGGATCATTTTAAACTTATGAAGACCTTTTTATGGCCTAGAACTTGTTCTACCTTGATAAATTTTTTGTGTATGTACTTGAAAAGAATGTGTAATCTGTTGTTGTGGGTGATGGTTTATAAAAAGATCAGTTAGGTCAGTTGGGTGTTTGTGTTCTATCAGTTTTTTCAGGGAATTTTGAACTCTCTTGCTGTGTTGTAAATTAGTCTGTTACTCCTTTCAGTTCTATCAGTTTTTGTTTTGTGCATTTCTGAAGCTCTGTTTTAGGGTACATAAGTATTTACAGTTGTTATATCCTCTTGATGACCCTTTTATCATTACGAAATGACCCTCTTTATCCTAGCACTATTCTTTTCTTTTTAAAATCAACTTTCTCTGCTGTTAATATAGCCACTCTAGCTTGAATTGAATTAATGTTAGTATGGTATATCTAATTCCATCCTTATACTTATAACCCATTTTATATTTTTAAGCTTAACATGGGTTTCCTCTAGGCAGCATATAGATGGATCTTGCTTTCATATCCAATCTGACAATCTCAGCCTTTTAATTAGAGTGTTTAGATCATTTACATTTAATTTGGTTATTGATATGATTGGATTTAAATCTATCATCTTGCTATTTATTTTCGATTTTCCCATCTGTTCTTTATCCCCTTTTCCAATTTTTCTGTATTCTTTTAGATTGAGTATTTTTATGAATCCATTCATTTCTGTTGTTGGTTTACTATCTATAATTACTTGTATTAATTTTTTGTTGTTGTTTAATGGTTTATAGTATCCATATTTAACTTCCTTCCACAGTCTACCTTCTAGTGATACTGTACCACTTCACGCACAGTATGAGAACCTTATTAGAGTTTCTGTTTCTGCTCTCTTGGCTTTCTTGTTCTCATGATACATTTACTTCTGTATGTTAGAAATCTACCCTATGATCTATTTATATTATTTTTGCTTTAAGCAGTCAGCAATCTCCCAAACAAATTTAAATAATGAAAAGTCTTTTCTATTTACTCACCTAGTTACCATTTCCAGTGTTCATGATTTCTTGGTGTAGATCCAGATTTCCATTTGGCATTCTTGTCTTTCTGCCTGAAGGACTTCCTTTAAAATATTTTCTAGTGAAACACTGCTGGTGATAAATTCTTCCAGCTTTTGTATATCTGAAACAAAGGCTTTTTTTTTTTTTAATTTTTGAAAGATAGTTTTGCTGAGAACAGAAGTCTAGCTTGTCAGGGTTTTTCTTTCAGTACTTTAAAGGTACTGCTCCGTTGTCTTCTCCCATGCATTATTTCCAAGGCATCTGCTGTCATTTTTAACCTCACTCCTCTCTCTCTCTCTCTCTCTCTCTCTCTCTATATATATATATATATATATATGTCTTTTGCTCTGGATGACCTTAAGATTTTCTCTTTATCACGGGATTTAATGATATAAGGTTAAAATGCCTTGGTGTAATTTTCATCATGTTTCTTATACTTGAGGATCATGGAGATTTTTGGATCCATGAATTTACAGTATTTATCAAATTTTGAAAATGTTTAACAGTATTTCCTCAAATATGGGTTTCCTCAAATTTTCTGCTCTCCCTCCTAAATCTGGGGACTCCGATTATGCTGATGTTAAATCTACTGAAGTTTTCCCATTTCTCTGTTTATTCTTCTTTTCTTTGCGTTTTTTATTTTGCATTGTTTATGAAGATTTGGTTTTTTATAAATTTATAATTTTATTTTTGGCTGCATTGCTGCACACAGGCTTTCTCTAGCTGCTGCGAGCAGGGGCTTCTCTTCACTGCAGTGCGCAGGCTTCTCATTGTGGTGGCTTCTCTTGTTGCAGAGCACGGGATTTAGGTGCACAGGCTTCAGTAGTTGTGGCTCGCAGGCTCAGTTGCTCCGAGGCATGTGGGATCTTCCCGGACCAGGGCTCAAACCCATGTCCCCTGCATTGGCAGGCAGATTCTTAACCACTGTGCCAACAGGGAAGCCCTGTGAAGGTTTGTTTTTAAACTTACTAGTCTTTTCCTCTGCAATGTCTGATCTGCTGTTAATTCCATCCTGTGCACTTTTAATCTCAGTCATTGTGATTTTCATCATTTGAAGCTACATTTGGATTGTTTTATGTCTTATTTAACGTGTTCAACATTCCTCTAGATTTGTGAATTTATAGAATATAGCTATAATAGCTGTTTAAATATCCCTCTCTACCAATTCTATCATCTGTATCAATTCTAAGTTGATTTCAGTCCATTGAATTTTCTCATCATTATGGGTCATATTTTTCTGCTTCTTTTCATGCCTAGTGTAGCTGACACAACTGTAAGATGACTCCAATGATCAATACCATTTTATAATCCCCTTGCCTGATGAAAGAATATCACTCATGTGATTACATTACATATTGAAAGAGATTAAAGTCCCAAATCAGTTGAATTAACTGAGAGTTAAATTGTCTTTTGTGGGCCTGACCTATTTAGGTGTGCTCTTAGAAGGAATCTAGAGGGCAGAGACAAAGGAAGTCAGAGAAGTGTGTTTCTGATGGCCTTGAAGAAGTTGAAATCTCCATGAATTTTATAGCTGCAAGGAAATGAATTCTGCCAATAGACAAATGAACGTGAAAGAGGACCCTGAGCCCCACATGAGCCCACAGCCCTGGCCAACAAATTACTAATTTGTAAGATGGTGAGCAAAGAAGTCAACTGAGCCCTGCCCAAACTTCTGACCTACATTACTGTGAGGTAATAAATGGGTGTTGTCTTAAGCCAGAAAGTTTGCAGTCATTTGCTGTGCAGCAATAGAAAATTAATACATCTGCCAGGTAATGTTAATTTTAACTTGTTTAATCTGTATTCCTATAAATATTCTTGATCTTTGTTCTTAGGCACAGTCTGGTTACTTGACAACAGTTTGATCCTTTCAGGGGTTGTTTTTAAGCTTTCTTAGGTGGAAGCAGAGCAGTGTTTAGTCCAGGACTGTTTTTTTTCCTGACTTCTGAGGCAGATGTCCCCACGCTCCCATCTCCGAGCCCTCAACTCAAGGAGCAGCTGGGTTCTTTCTGGCTTCCCTTTCACTGCACCATTGCCTAAAACTCTTTGACAGTTACCCAGGGTAATTGTATGGCTTATTTCATTTGTTTCCCATATCTTAGAGTTGGGAACTGCCTTTTATTTTTTGATACCCAATGTCTTGATGTTACATTATATTTTTTTCTAGCTTTTTACTATTTTTAAGGCATTATAATAATATTTTAGTAACTGCTCTAGGATTGCAATATACATCCTTAAGTTCTCATAGCTCACTTGCATTAATATGGTACCAACTCAAATAAAATACAGAAACCATGGGGCCATTTGTTCCATATGCCCTCCATGATTTATTATACATAACTGTTATACATAATACATCTCCATTTGTTATAAATTACGCAAGACACCATTCTATTTTTTTCTTTAGTTAGGTGATTCATATAAACCAATTAATAGGAAAAAATGAAGAAAAATTATTCTTTTACACTTACAATTTTTATGTTATTCATTCTTTTGTGACTACCCTCAGCCTGAGGAACTTCCTTTAGCATGTTGAAGTCTGCTGATGATGATACTTTTAGTCGTAGTTCATCTAAAAATATCTTTATTCTTGAAAGGATATTTTCTCTGGTTATAGAATTTGAGCTGACAATTTTTTTTCTTTCAGCGCTTTAGAGATGTTGTTCCACTCTCTTCCATTCTCCATGGTTTCTGATGAAAACTTAGCCATTAATTAAATTTTTGTTCCCTTGTATAAAGAATGCGTTGTTTTTCTTTTGATGCTTTGAAGACTTGCTCTCCTATCTTTGGTTTTCACCACTTTGACCATGATATTCCTCTGTGTGGGATTGTTTATGCTTATTCCATTTATTCTTATTTATGCTTATTCCTCTGAGCATGTTCTATCTATAAACTTCTGTCTTTTATCAAACTGGGGGAAATTTTTTTGTCATTTTTATTGAACTTTTTTCTCTCTTCTTCTGGGATTCCTATTACACATATGTTGGAATACTTGATATTTATATAAAAGGTTCTGTTCTTTTTTTCCCAGTCTTTTTTCTTTCATTCTTCACATTGGAAAATTGCTATTGTTCTTTGAGTTCACTTATTCTGTCATCTCCATCCAGCTCTCAAGACCGCTCAGTAAATTTTTTTTTTCAAATATTGTATTTTTCAAAAAATACTGAATTTTTTCATTCATATATTGTCCATTTGGTTTGGGAGTTTTGTTTTTCTTTTGCTTTTGAAATTTTCCATATTTTTCATTTATTGAGCTCATACTTTGTTTTATCTCATTGAAAATCATTATAATATCTGTTTAAAAGTCCTTGTCTGCTCACTCTAATATCTAGCTCCTCTCAAGTTCTGATTCAGTTGCTTTTCTTTTCTCTTGAGGATGTATTCCATTTTCTTGGTCAGTTTTGTTGGGAAATTTTGGATTTATCCAGGACTTTGTGAATGGTTGTGTAAATTCTTGATTTTGTTGTTTTTCTCTAATAAGTGGTTTTCTTTTGCTTATGCAACTCTGTTTCTTGAACAGTAACTCCAGTCTCAGTTGGGATCATCTATCATTAGTTAAGATACCTTGAGTCTGTTTCATGCGTGTGTGGTTCAGGAATTAGTCAGACAAACTAGTAGAATTTGGCAAAGTCCTCTCTATCTCTTTCTCTTCAGGGAATCTCTGACTCTCTCCATCATCTGTGGATTACCCTATCAGAGAGACCATGGATTTTCTCCTGACACCTTCACCGACATGTGCTGGCCATGCACCCAGGCTAAAAGCCACAGATACAAGGAGCTTACCATACAGCTCCCCTCCTCCAAGTATTTATTTCTCACCAGTTTCTGTCTGCTTCTCTTCTCCCTCCAGTGCCTTCAGGTCATTGCTTTTTGCTTTATGTTCAGGTTTTATAGTTGTTTTACTGCAGGGGAGTTTTCCAGGAGGTTCTTATTCCATCATTACCTGAATCAGAAATCCCTCTCAGTTACCTTTTAAATTCAAGCATCTTATCATTTGAAGGCAAAACACTTTCTTATAGAAACTTGTTCAACTAGTTCACATGATGAAAAGTATCTGCTGAGAAGGCTACTTTCTGCAGCCACTGTTCATCTTCAAAGCACTTAACAAAATCTGGCCAATTTATCTTGAAAGTACTTCTAAATTTCACCTATCAGCTCAAGAACTCTACTGAAAACTCTTCTTCTGGTAAGCCACTAAATTTCTATGTATAGCAGAATATGTGGTCTTTGTCCAGATTTTCCTACAGTTTCAAATATTCTCAAGTTAATTAGCCTTTATATATCAAAGCCATTTTGTAGCATCATCCAAAACTTTCTTTCATTTTATCTCTAAGAGTGTTTGACAACAGTACTTCTCTGTGAAGAAGGCAGTGTGTTGTGACGATGCGAGGAAATTTTAACAAGATACCAAAGCACTCATAAAACCACCCATTGAGGGGCTTCCCTGGTGGTGCAGTGGTTAGGAGTCCACCTGCCAGTGCGGGGGACATGGGTTCGAGCCCTGGTCCAGGGAGATCCCACATGCCGTGGAGCAACTGAGCCCCTATGCCACAACTACTGAAGCCCACGCACCTAGAGCCTGTGCTCTGCAACAAGAGAAACCACCACAATGAGAAGCCTGCTCACCGCAACGAAGAGGAGTCCCCACTCGCCACAACTAGAGAAAGCCTACAGGCAGCAACAAAGACCCAACGCAGCCAAAAATGCATAAATAAATAAATTTATTTTTAAAAAAAAGATCAAAACCAACCATTGACAAAGCTCCATCAGTTCAGAAATCAACACTGTTCTTCCAAGACAGACCTTTTGTTTATAGATATGAAGGCCAAATATTATCTATGTCCTGGCCTTTGATTGTTATGGGCAATTCTTTGTGCTCTTGAATTTCACAGTTATTTGCAAATCTTACCAATGTTGCAGTATCACATTTATTGGTGAAATCTGCGGACTCAGTCTAGATAAAGAAGCCATGTGGTCTTTCAGTTTGTTTCACGAAACCTCTTCAAGATCATGTAACATGTCATCAATACCGTCAGCCCTCCACATCTGTGGGTCCCACAGCCGTGGATTCAACCAACCGCAAATCAAAAACATTTGGAAAAATTTCCAGACAGTTCCAAAAAGCATAACTTCAATTTGTCACATGCCAGCAACTATTTATGTAGCATAGCATTTCCTTTATATTAGGTATTATAAGTAATCTAAAGATGATTTGAAGTATTTGGAAGGTTGTGCCTGGGTTGTATGCAAATATTACACCATTTTATATAAGGGACTTAAGCATTTGTGGATATTGATATCCATGGAGAGGTCCTGGAACCAATCCCCCATGGATACCAAGGGACAACTGTACTTCAACTTATCACACTGTTTGACAGTGTGAAACCTTTTCCATTTCTCATACTGCATTTTGTCCCAGCATTTTTCTTACAATAATTGTACCTGATCATATTATTAGGGTCTCACCAACTATGTAGCTTCCTGTTTGGGGCAATAAGTTCTGCTATGAAATAACTCATTTTCTGGTCCTTTTTACTGAATGTGCCTGCTTTTAGCAAGACGTTTAATGTTGATTTTGAGATTCTAATAGCTGTTTAATCAGCACCTTTGCTTCTCAAATGGCTGTGACTTGTATTTAAGTGGTTTATTTTTTTTCAATTTTGTTGGAGCCGTCGCTACATTTGTAAGTTCTTTGATATAGCAGGGGTTCGCAAACTACAGTCCGTGAGCCAAATCCCACTAGAGGCCAGTGTTTGTATGGCCCTCAGAGCTAAGACTGGTTCTTAAATTTTTAAAGAGTTGTAAACAAACTAAAACAAAGAAGAATATGTGACAGAGACTGTATGTGGCCTGCGAAGCCTAAAATATTTACTATCTTTAGTTGGGATCTGTTTTGAACCACAGTAAGAATATGGAACTCTTCCTTCCATTTCCTCTACTGACCAATGGCATACACTTTTTAAGACAGTTGGGAGGGTTAGGAGTATTGCCTGTGCCAGTGCAACGGAGTTTTTCTGTCTCACAGCAAATGAAAAGCATCACGGAAGTGAAAAGGGAATAAAGCCCGTGGATCTCAGAGTGGTCAGGCTTAGGCCGAATTCTCATTAATGTCTCATTTGGATAAGCAGAGAGCTTTGTATAACCTTTGTGTGGTGCTTCTGTAGAATCAGAATGAAAAACTCTATGACATCCAAGCAAAAATCCCCTGACATCTGACATCACAAAAGGTGTCAATTGAGTAAAGAGTTGATAAAACTAGAGAATAGCAAAGGGTTTCAAGGGTTGAAGATGTAAGGTTAAATTTTGGGATTCAGAGTTAGGAAATCCAGTTGATATTTGGGTTACATGGCTGAGGGTGCAGGAAGGAGCTGACTGCCAAGAGCTGGCTCTTTCAGCTTATGATGCCTTTAGTGTTCATTCTAGGTTGTTAAGCTAAGGCCAAGAGAATAAGAACGGAAGCAGGGATTCAGGACAGGAAGTCTGCCTAGGTATGGTAGATGTTCTTGGTGACCTACTCAGATCCCATTTACTGGGCAAATGCATAATTTCCCCAGCTACTGCATCCTTCTTCAGAGAACTACTGGGGTACCCCCACTACCCAGAAATGACTGAGAGGTCACACGCTCCCTTGGGGTGATCCGTAGCCGTTAACTGAGAGATGCAGGGGTACAGCGCCCACCCCCAGGCTCGGTGTTTGACAATTCTGTGGTGCTTGCTCCTGACCTTCCCATGGGATCAGACCAAGGCTAGACTTTAGCTGAAACCACACCTTACGCAGCTTCCTCCTCTGTGCTTTTTGGCTGCCCTCACTCCTGTACAGACTTCACCAGAGGTCACTCCCTCAGTAAATCACTTGTGCAGGAATCCCTCCTGAAGGCTCTGCTGTGAGGAAACCCAGCCTAAGAAACCAGGTTTAAAGAAAGTACATATGCCCATAGCATCTATTGCTCTGCATTTTTCAGACACCATGCTGACCTCAGGTAGAGTGCAGGGGTAAGAACCCCACCAAGAACTGATTGATACCATGAATATTAAACATTAGCGTCTCTTAACCCTAAGAGAAAAATTTAGGAGAATTAAGAGGATTTGGGGGCAAGTCCATAACAATTATAAAGACAAAGGAGGTGTGCCATGGTGATTATCTCCTACTTTTCAAGATTAGTTTCTGAAGGACTAGTACAGACCATTTTCAAACAAAATATTGATCTGTTTGCATTACTGGCCCTATGGGATAGTTTTATGGTTTTAGTATGTCTCAGTCCTATTCAGTTTTTTTAGAGTGTTAAGGCACACTGTATAATAAAATAGATACTGACACCTATGTTTGATGCTTCTGTCATGAAAGAAAATACAAACAGGGCTATATAATGTCATCTGCCATGGGTTACCCAAAGAGTGCCCAGGAAGCTTTAATGTAAAGATTAAAATGAATCTAAGAAATTTAAAATCAATGATACTTCAATTTTTAAAAACCCAGAAACTAACACAACATTGTAAATCAACTATACTTCAACTTCAAAAAAAAAAAAAAAAGAAAGAAAGAAAGAAATTCACACATTGGGAGGATGTCTATTCCTGGAGGAGAATATATCAAATCTGAAATCATAGCTTTTTAATCCTCTTCCCAAGCCAATAGCCAAGGAAAAAGGATCAATAGAAGAAGGTTTTTTTTTTTTTTTTTTTTTTTTTTGGTGGTACGTGGGCCTCTCACTGCTGTGGCCTCTCCCATTGCGCAGCACAGGCTCCAGACGCACAGGCTCAGCGGCCATGGCTCACGGGCCCAGCCGCTCTGCGGCATGTGGGATCTTCCCGGACCGGGGCACGAACCCGTGTCCCCTGCATCCGCAGGCAGACTCTCAACCACTGCGCCACCAGGGAAGCCCAAGAAGGATTTTTAAACTCTCTTGGAAAGAGCTCTGGGGGGAACATTCCTCTGTTAATTATTAACTTTGATAGCCTCCTCTTTGAGTGGCATGCCATCATTGTTTTGTAATTTTTCTCATCATTTTTTTAACCAGATGGGAATTTCTGCCATCTTTGGGCTCAAAGTATACCAAGTGTAGGCAATTGCCTCAAACCCCAAGACTGACCCACTCAACAGCTTTTCCCACCACCCACTGCTGGCAACTGGGCTGTCACTGGCCCTAGGGAAAAAAGAGAGTGTTCCACCAGTTGATAAACACACACACACACACACACACACACACACACACACACACACATGATCATCATCAAGACAAAGCCAGCTGGGCTTCCAGTTCCATCATGTACCCATCTGCCATTTAATACTTATTCACCAGGTCTAACTTCAGCTACATAGAAATGCTAGAGAGGTACAGAGTCAATCACAGTTGCCGGCCCCAAATTAAACACCTCCCGAGGAATGGCCCCAATCCTTACCCCTTACTACTAGCTTTTTATATTTTCCTTTTAGTGAGAACACTGAAGTCAGTAAACTTGGGTCTGGAATTGCCAGCAACTCTCTGTGAGCCAGGGCCCTTCACCTCTCTGTACCTCAGTTTCCTCAGCTTCAAAAAAGAGAGATTGATTTTGATTTTGATCACTGTTTCTGCATTGAGAAACAACGGTTTAGGGGTCCCGTCCAAGATGATGGCAGCATAGGAAGACCCTGGACTCACCTCCTCCCAGAGACACACCAAATCTACACCTACATATAGAACAATTCCTCCTGAAAGAGAACTTACGGCTGATTGAATAGCTTCTTGCACAACCTACAGTAGAGGCACCACAGAGAGATGGGTAGGGTAGACAGAGGCATGGTATGTAGGGGAACCCCACCCCCAACTTGGACGGGTATCACTGAGGGGCCCACGCACAGACCCACCCACCCTGAGGGCAAAAGCAAAATAACAGTAGTTTAAAGGGCACCTAGACTGTACGAGAAGGAAATACATCTGCCAACAGGGCAGGGAACTGCTGGAGAAGGAAATACATCTGCCAACAGGGCAGGGAACTGCTGGAACTCTCTCCAGGAGTGGAATCTGTATACATATGGGATATAAAAAAACAAATCAAACAGAACAGAAACAGAGTGATAGATACGGAGAACAAACTGGTGATCCCTGGTTGAGGAGACATGGTGGTACAGGGGGGGATGGATAAAATAAGTGAAGGTGATTAAGAGGTATAGACCTCCAGTTATAAAATAAATAAGTCATGAGGACATAATGTATAGCATAGGGAATATAATTAATAATATTTTAATAACTTAGTACAGTGCCAGATGGTAACTAGAATTATCTCAGTGATCATCTCATAAAGTATAAAAATATCAAATTACTTGTCGTATACCTAAAACTAGTATTGTAAGTCAATTATGCTTCAATAAAAAGAAAGAAAAAAAGAAACACTGGTAGAGAGGAGATGACTTTCACACAAAAAGATTATATGATTATAAAAATCAGAGATCACCACAAACCATAGCCTCCTACTTGAGGAATTCCCAGTATATTGAGCATAATAAAGGCTTTCATCAATAAATAAATATGTTTGAAATTGTTTAAACAAAGAAGTGTTGACCGTGGAAACTTTTTGGGTGGAACACGTACGAAAACTTCCATGCGGTCTGTCTTTGGCAGAACTTATTCCTTTTCAACTTTATGGGTCAGTGATTATAGCTGGTCTGGTCAAACACCAGTCTGGTTGTTGCTCTAAAGTTATTTTTTTGGATGTGATTAACATTTAAAGCAGGAGACCTTGAGTACAGCAGACTCCCTTCCCACAGTGCAAGTGAGCCTCATCCAGTCAGCTGAAGGCCATAAAAGAAAGGTTGAGCTTTCCAGAAGAAGGGATTTAGCCTCAAGACTGCCAGTTGAAACTTCTCTGAGTTTCCAGCCTGAGTGACCTTCCCTGAATAGCTTGTACTTAAAATTGTATCAGCACCTACCTGAATTTCCAGACTGCCAGCTTGCCCTATGGCTTTCAGACTTGCCAGCTCCCACAATTGTGTGAGCCAATTTCTTAAAGCCAACCATTCAATTTCAATCTTAGTCTCTCTCTCTCTCTCTCTTTCTCTCTCCATATTTATGTATATGTATTTGTGTGTGTGTGTGTGTATATATATATATATATATATATATATACACACACACACGGGGGGCCGTGTGTGTGTGTATATATATGTATATATGTGTGTATATTTCTATGTACATATTCCTATTGGACCTGTCTCTCTGGAGAACCCTAATATGGGGGCATTGTGTTTTGATTAAGCCAAATACCTGTATATAGTTGTATAAATTTCCATTTTCTGTTTTTTGTTTTCTCGTGTAATCTGAACCCTCACAAGAGTTTCTTAGAAAAATAATTATCTTCTGGAGGAAATGAGGAACAGTGTGATAGTGCAGAAAGAGTACCATATTATAAAAGACAAGGTGAAGACAAAATAATTAAAAGGTCAAGGGGGGATAGTAACCCTTTGATCACTCAGGGCCTTGACTGTGCCACCAACAGAAGTATTACAGTGGTGCCCTACTTGTCTGAGACAGTGACCTGTTGAAGTGATTGGTGTTGGTCCTTTCAAGTTCTGAAAGCTGTGTTTTTCTGACTTAATGACTAGTGTGCTCAAGAAATTAAATCTGGATGGTCTCCTGACAAGCCTTTTAACAGCTCCACCAGGACCAGGTCTGTTTAAAGGAGAGGATTCCATTGTTAACCCGAGTTCCTGGCACAGCTTCTGGTTCAAGTTGGCCCTCACTGAATGCCTTTCCATGCTAATGAACAGTTTATAAAAGCTACTTAATGGTGATCTTGGCTTCATATACTGTGCAGTTACTTTGGAATCCCTAGAGAACTCTTATTCTGGCATAGATATCCCATCTAAATAGTCTCTTGACAGAAGCAATTGGTACAAATAGGATGGAATCATTTATAATTCCTAAATGAGCAAGATTTTTATCCTCTCAAGGACTCAATTTTCCCGTCTATGAAATACTAACAATAAGAATTTATATACCCTTTAAAATTATTATAAATTTTGAATATAATGAATGTTAAGTCCTTAGCACAATGCTTGACACAACAGGATTGCTCACGAGTTATTATGAACAAAATAAGCAACAGTTTCTTAGATTTTCATTACAGATTTTAACTGAATATAGTTGTGCTTGGAAATACATTGTTTGCCCTAAATATAAAGTGATGTAATAACAGGTAGCCATGTATGAATCTCAGTCCAGAAATTCAAATGAGCACAAAATTTACCTTCATTTTCTATATTGTTCCATTTAATTTCTCTTTCTGGCTTACATTAGGTAGATTGGGGAAAACTTTCTCTTACCAACTTAGAGCCTCCATTTCCTAAGGTTTGTCTTAAGTTCCAGGGGCCTCCAATGGAGGAGCCAAGGCATTGGGTGCTCTGGCAGAGGTGGTGGCATCTTGCCTGCCAGTCCTATCTCCACACACGTGCACAGAGACACCTGTAGTTATGGTTGTGGGCATGGCCTTCACAGGTCAGGGCTGAGATGCCCCGTTCCTGTCCTCACAGGCCCCTTTAGGTCCAGCTGTCTTCTGTTCTACTTCCTGACATGAGTGGGGGGCATTGGCATCTTTCTGCTCTTTCCTTGCCTCTCTGGGGCATGCAGATCTCAGCAAAGATGTCTGTGGCTGCCTTTCTGCCCAGACACACCATTTCCACATTTTTCCTGGGGTCTTGCCACCTCGCAGGGGCTCTGCCTGGTAAATAAAGTTTCCTCTGCTTCTGGATCCCTCTGAGTGAGGTGGGGTGTTCCTACTTTGCTTTGATAAATTTCCCCAGAAGCACTTAATATCACCTCCTTTATGGGTTCAGTTTTTTACATATGTAAGACACGTAGCTTTTGTCAGAATACTGCTGAGGTTTTGCTTGAAGAGGAGAGGGGAAATGCTTAGATTAAAAAAAATTTTAAATCCCAAACAAGTGTTTTCCTGCCACATAAGCAACATGTCAATGACAGTCAACTGTAATTCAACATATATGAAAGAAAAATCATTTCAGGTAAATATTTCAGTTAGAAACATGACCTGAGGAGGTAAGTTTTTGCAAGAGTATAAATTTCTTACTGGCAGAGGGGATAAAATGCTTTATGTAGGGGGTGGTGCTAGATCTCAAAGCCTTACCCAGTAGAAAGCAGGGCTGGTTGGTGTTGTCACACCCCCTCAGTATTTGTTAGACTCCGGTTGCAAGTGACAGAAAGCCAACCTCAAATAGCTTATACCAAAAGAAAGTTAACATGTCTGCTTCAAAGCAAGGGCAGAAACAGCTGGAGCCAGAGACAGGAATGCTGTCAGTAGCTCTCCATCTCATCTGTTTCTTTCTTTCCTCTCTCTCTTCAGACCATCTACATCTATTTCTTCCATCCCTGTAACAGCAAAAATAACCCACAGAATTTTACGTGTTACTGGTAGCTTCAGCAATCTGGAAAGAGACTGATGTGAGTCTCAAACCACAGTCTAAATTCCCTGGGAAAAATGCTACTGACCCAGGCTGGACCTGGTGTCCACCTCTGGACCAATCAGTTGTAGCCAGTGTCTAAACTACATTTGCACGAACATGGCTAATCCGAAATCAACCATGTGGATAAACAGGAAGGAGGGATAGCCTCTAGAAGGAGAAGGCAATACACAGGAAAGGAAGTGAGTGAGTTCTGGGCACACAAAATAATGGAATCCAGTCAATAACCTAGTGGTAAAATCCTCCTCTAAGTCCAACCTGCCTTCCTATCTGCTCAAGGACTTTCTTCCATCCCTGGTAAGGACAAGTGTGGGGAGAAATGAAAAGTAGAAAGTGTTCCTCATGAGAAAGTTTAGGAGATCTGAATCATTGTTTGGTAGTGAACTTTTTAAAGAGCAACATTCTTTCCCATAGTAGAGGAGAGAGGGAATCAGGAAAGAGATTCCACCAACTTGAGTAAGGGACAAGCTAAAATTTTTCTCTCTTGATATGTTGTCAGAAAAACCTTTCACCATGGTGACTTTGAAGATTAATAATATTGTAGAGGGGGATAGAAAATAACTTGGAGAGTTCCTGACCCAGTAGAGTAATATTTGTTTTATTGTTTCTTCATGAAAACATTGTTTGTTACGTTGTGAGCTATGCTCCCTTGGGATGGAGGGATAAAGAATGCAATGGTAATGGATCACTGCCTGCTCAGGGCTAACTGTACAAGTCAGAATATGGGAGATCAAAGCAGAAAGTCATAAAAGGGAAGACAGGGCTATGTCCCTCCCCCCAACAAACACACAGAAAACAATGTTAGTAATTACCCCATTCTTAGGAAAATGGCAATGAATTGAGATTTCATTGTTCATGCTTACACAAAAGATTAAGAAAGGATTGAGGAGAAACAAATAATGCTGGTTGCCTGTGGGAAAACTGGATGGCCAGGCTACAGTGGGGAGAGGGAGACTTTTCATTGTATACTCATATTTTTTACATTTTGACCCATATGATAACTAATAAAAAATGAAATGCATTAAAACATTTAAAATGATAAAATCATTAATAGATAGCTGGAAAAAAGAATGAATAGGGAGGGCTTCCCTGGTGGTGCAGTGGTTAAGAATCCGCCTGCCAATGCAGGAGACCCGGGTTCGAGCCCTGGTCCGGGAAGATCCCACATGCCATGGAGCAACTAAGCCTGTGCTCCACAACTACTGAGCCTGTGCTCTAGATCCCGCAAGCCACACCTGCTGCAGCCTGTGTGCCACAACTACTGAGCCTGTGCTCTAGAGCCTGAGAGCCACAACTACTGAAGCCCGTGCGCCTAGAGCCTGCGCTCCACAACAAGGGAAGCCACAGCAATGAGAAGCCTGCGTACCACAATGAAGTGTAGCCCCCGCTCACCGCAACTAGAGAAAGCCCGCACACAGCAACGGAGACCCAATGCAGCCAAAAATAAATAAATTTATATTTTTAAAAAAAAGAATGAATGGGAAACAAGTTTCTGGCCAGACTTTATGTGTAAATTTTATAATAAAATGTTTTATAGTAAAAATGAGTTATTTTCCTATGAGGGAAAAGAATCTGAAAAAGGATTTATATATATATAGATAGATAGATAGATAGATATACCTATATTACTGAATCATTGTGCTGTACACCTGAAACTAATAGTTGCTATTGTAAATCAACTATACTTCAATTTTTTAAAAAAAAGAGGTTATTTTCAAAATGCAGAATTTGAATATGAGGATAGTGCAAGTTAAAATCATAGTCCAAATGTATCCTTCCAGAAACACTTTCGGGAGGCATGTTAATAGTCAGTTCTGTGTTAAGGGCAATGGAATATGAACAGAAGTGGTGCACCTGTATCCAGCAGAGCCTTTCAAGAGCACTGCAGTGTTCAATCACTGTTCTTTTACTTCTGCAGTAAGATCAGTATGTCCAGAGAGGGCCCATACCTTCCCCCCAGGGGCCTGGAATGGATGAAATAAGAATCAGGAGCAGCTGACCCACCAAGGACCAGTAGTGCAAGCAAGAAGGAAACCTGTGTTTCTGAAAGCTGCAGAGCCACTGAGGGGCCGCTTGGTGCTATACAGCAGCTTAGCAACAGCTGACTAATAATACCCAAGACTGCTTTTCTCACGTGTTGACCAGCTCGCAACTGGCGATTGAATTCTCTAGGTCTGGACAAGTGTACTGCTGACATCTGAGAGTCCTACAGAACGGTTTTGACCTGGAACATTGCAGGGCAGGCGTTGCCAGTCAGCTGTGCTACAAAAGAACACGACTTCTGCCAAACATGTGGTTTTGTGCAAGCTGGTCTCCTGGTTGGGGCCCCAGAAAAGGTGAGTTGCACGTTGTGCTTCCTGACAACCGAGTGAATTGGCTCGTTGGATGGAGTTATTTAGGCCAATCCATTTTGCTTTGTAGAGTTGCTGTCACCTATCCTTTGGATGCCAGTTTTCCAATTTTAGTTGTTTCTAGATGCCCTTTGTGTCTGTAGTGATAAAGCTATGCCTTTATATGGAAAAAAAAAAAAAAAAAAACCCAGTAGGTTCTACCTTTCTCTTTGTAATGAGGACCATGTGAAAAGGAAAATGTCATTTCGAACGCCTCCCAGGTTCTGCACCCTGCCTGACTCCCATGTGGTTAGAACTCATGCCCAGTGAAGGGAGCCATTAGCTGTGTGGTCATCAAGACAGGCCTCTCCATCCCCCCAACATGGAGAATCATCTTTGCCCATCTGTGCCACAGACACAGAAACATACACTACAGAATCAAAGACTTACAGACAGCCTTCTGTGTGCCAGGCACTGTACTATACGCCAGAACACACAGATGAACCAAACACAGGGGAATAAAATGTAAGTTTCTCCTGAGGAAGGACATACTCTGTCAGGGCATGTAACAAATAGCCACGTTTTGGCACCGTGGTGCTAAAGCCTATTTATTTATGTTATTTGCTGCTTAAGATACTCATTTAAAAAGAAGAGCCTCAGAAATAACCAAAGCTCAGTCATTTCCTTACCATAAAAGAGATCTGTTCCTTAACACTACCTATTTCAAAATGACAGCAAATTGCATTAGCATAGTTTGTTCTTTGGGGACTTTTTTATGATGCAAAAAACACTACTACGGCTTGTTTCCATTTCAGAAGCAGAAACCCTACTGATCCTCCTCAATTTTCTCCTGATTTTTCATCCTCTGGTGTCAATCCTAATCACTGTATTTCCTTTTCATATTTGGCCTTTTCGGGTGGTCTTTCATCTTGTGTGAGCTTTCTACAGCCTTTCTTTTTCCATGGATCAATCAAAGAAGGGAAGATTTATTTCCTTAATTTAATAGATTTCTTTTAAGGTGGCAGGGAATGGTAGCTGTCTTAAAAGATGTAAAACATTCTTCTGTCAGAAGAAACATCACACAAGACACAGAAAACTGTGATCCGTGGGTGCAGTCATAGAGAGGTAGATTTCAGCACAATCTAAAAGCAAATGTCTAACCCTCCGGTCTACCTAGGATTGACACGGCTGCCTCGAAAAGTGTGGAGTTCCTCCTTGCTCTATGAGTCCACACAGAGACTGGATGACCACTTCTCAGGAATATGAAAAGGAAGGGTTGAGACTCAGAGGGTGGCTAGGCCAGGACCATTACATCATCTGTTGGGGGGCCCAGTGCAACATGAAGATATATAGGACTCCTTGTCCAAAAGTTATTAAGAAAGTCAAGATGGCGGCAGTAGAGCTTTAAACTAAGTGTAAGGCTCTTCTGAGCACGGGGCCATGTGTGATTGTACACGTAACACCTCAAGAAGCTGGCCATGGGTCCAAGAATTGATGATGAACTCAAGGAGGGCTAATGGTCCTTCCACAGCTGGGAAGGTATGAAAGTTGTACCAAAATCAAGTCTCCTCAACCACAGAACTTAGAGGAAGAAGACAGAGAAAGCCAGGGGTCCAGGAATTTTAAACCTGGACTTAGAGGCCATAGTCCTGATATCATGTGGAAAATGTGCATGTCTGTGCATCTTCTCTGGGAAGAGCATCCAGAACTCTTGTTTGATTATGAAAGAAGTCGGACAACCTCCCCACAAGAGTCAGGACCCTCTAAAAAGGCAAATTAACTTTTACCAAGTTGTAAAGCTAGTTCCTTTGGAATATTTTGGACTTCACATCTAAAGGGGAATTTTTTTTTATTACTATGACTTAGTCGATCAATCTAGTTGCAGGCTTCATCCATTTTATCCTTCTATTCTCCTATCCTTCTATTCTCATTCTTCAGCAATAATCTCATTCATATTTTATAGAACATTGGCTCATACTTTGTAACTTTAATTTTACAGCTTAAACTTCCAAACTACTTATATGACTTCTCAAAAAAGCTTTGGAGATACATTTTTGGAATTCTGAAGCTGGCAGTTGGCTCCAGTCATGGGCTTCATAGAGTAAAACTTCAGTCATGGGCATTTTGAACAAGGAGAAGAAGCTGGCACCATTTCCCACCCTCTCTTATTACTCAAGCATGAGGGCAAAAATAAGTAAATAAACAATTTTCATCAGAAATACTAGCATATGTAAAAACAGCAACAGATTTATGACATAAAAGTTATGTTCACATTTCCCTTACCGGGTTTCTGTGTATATTGCCCTTAAAGCTCAACGTGGTAAAACTTGGGTAATTACCTTCTCCACCCATCTTCGTCTTCCATCTCTTCTCTCTAACATTTTCCTGGCTTGGCCACAGAATTCTTTCCAGTTCACACTGGTCTCCTTAGGGTCCATCAGTTCATTCTGGTCTTCAGTTCTACATTATATCTTTGTAATATAGTCTCTTGAGAAACTCCCCATTTAATCCTTACAAATACCCCACAAAGTGTGGCCAATGGTGTTTTCAAAGACGGCCACGCCAGTGTATCCCAACCACATGTTCTTCTTACAGTATGATGTTGCCACTCTGTCTGTGTTTGCTCCTCTTGATTCTGGGTGGGCCTTTGACTATGGTGGACGTGACTCTGCATGATGTATGAGGCTAAGCCGTAAAAAATGTTAGAGTTTCTCCCCAGCTCTTTCTCCCTTGGGAGTCTTCTGCTGACATCTAAGAACTTCAGCTATCCTGAAGCTGCCATGCAGAGATTACATGGAGAGAGGGAGGGAGGGAGGGAGAGAGAATTAGAGGGGGGGGGAGCAAAGAAGGGGGGAAAGAGGAGAGGAAGAGAGAGAGAGAGATGGAGAGGGAGGGGGAGAGAATTAGAGAGAGAAAGGACTCCCAACTTCTCCAGTCCCAACTGTTTGAGCCTTCCCAGACCAAACACCAGACATGTAAGTGAACAAGCTTTTAAATAATTCCAGCCTTCAGTGTTCAAACCACCACAGCTGAATACCCAGTAGAGAAGAAATAAGCTACCACCTTCAATCCTTGCCCAGACCGTGGCAAAATAAATGTTTTCTTCTTTTAAACCATGAAATTTTCTTGTTTTAAACCATCCTGTTAGAGGGTCATTTGTTACACAGCCTTAGAAACTAGCCAAGAGATCATTCTACTTTTAGGATTCATTTCGGTACAGTTGAAAAGTCACTTTATATTTGTTTAAGCTTAAAAACATATGTATCAACTTATATAACTGAGAGGTCCAGGGCTGTTGCTGATATGCCTTTAACAAGGACCATATATGATGTCCCCAAGGCCCAGACCCTTTGCATCTCTCTACTGTGTCCATCCTACCCATGCTTTCAGACTGTGAATGTGCAATAAAGGTTGAGCAGCTCCAGATATTTACACTGTCAGATTCAGTTTAGCAGCAGCAAAGAGAACTCCACTTCAATAGTTCAAACAAAGGTCATAAACTTAATCAGAGTGACTAAATTTGATTTGTCCCCATCCCTAAACCATGGAATGTGCTGATCAGCCAGGTTTGAGGCACATATATGGAAAACCAGGAATTCATTCAATTACACCAGAAGTACAGGAATTGAGGAGGCTATTTCCCCAAAAAAAAATCTCTGGATACATAGTCCGGGAATAATTGGGTACTTGTTTTTTACTAGCTAGTGTTCACTGACCCTAGCTAGTAAAAAACAAATACCCAATTATTCCCGGACTTTGTATGAGAAAACAGATTTCAACAGTGTTCCTCAGCTGTTGCCCTACAATTAGATGAATAACTTTGGCATTTGTTGCTCCATGATGAGCTGAGTCAGGATTTGCACACAGGTCTGCCTGATGCAAACCTTTCTTTGCCCCAAACAATGATGAAATAGCATTTCTACTCTCCTTTCTTTTCTTCTTATTTCTTGTACTTCACAAAGAGTAAGAAAATTGAGAAATAAAATCTTTTTGTTGAGAATAGGAACGTTCTGTGACATCAGAGAGGTAGTTTTCAATTATACTGTTTACCTTCTTCCTTAAGCTTCCTCCAGCTTTCTAGTGTAACATCAAGCAATACTTCACTGTCAGCCTGCTGTCACTAGCATGGCTTGAGATTCTATGCAAGAAAATGTCTTCAGAACTTGTTTTAAAGAATTTATTCTATACCAACAGAACAGCATGTTTTCTTTTCTTATAACATCTTTATTAAGGTAAAATTCATATGTGATACAGTTCACCCATTTAAAGTGTACAATTGAATGGTTTTGTTACATAAACGGAACTATGCAACCATCACCACAATCAACTTTAGAACATTTTCATCACGATAAAAAGAAAGCTGGTACCAATTAGCAGCTACTTACATTCCCCTCACCTACTTCACCAGCCCTATGTCTCTACAGCTTCCTTAATTTGGACATTTCATATAAATGGGATCATACAATTACGTAGTCTTTGTGACTGGCTTCGTTCACTTAGCATAATGTCTTTTTGTTGCTGCATGTGTGAGTATTTCATTTCTTTTTATTGCCAAATAATATTACATTATATGGATATACCACATTTTGTTTATCCATTTATCAGTTGATGAACACTTGAGTTCTTTTCACTTTTACAATGCTTCTGTGAACATCCATGTACAAGTTTTTGTGAGAACATATGTTTTTATTTCTCTTGGATGTATACCTAAGATTGGAATTCCTGAATCACATGTAACATTCTGAGGATCTGCTAGACTGTTTTCCAAAGTGATTGTACCATTTTACATTCCCATCATCAGGATATATATATATATATATATATACTTTCTGGGTTTTAACAGAGGTTTCATTACATAGTTGTGATTGATTAAATCACTGACAATTGGTGATTGATTCAAGGTTCTCACCCCTCCCAGAGGTCAGGGGGTGTGGGACTAAAAGTTTCAGCCCTCTAATCACATGGTTGATTAGCAAATAGGCCCCATCCTTAGGTCAAAAAGTCACTTCAGTAGCATAACAAAAGATACCTTTACTGTTCTCATCACTTTGGAAATTCCAAGGGTTTTAGGAGCTCTGCGCCAGAAAAAGGGTGAAGACTAGTATATATTTCTTACTATAAAACATAATATCACAGTGTTCCATCCATTTTTAGCTAATTTTTTGCGTATGGTATGAGGTAATGGTTCAATTTCATTCTTTCACACATGGCCATCTGGATGTCCTGTCATCATTTGTTGAAAAGACTATTCCTTTCCCATTGAATGGTCTTGGCACCCTTTTCAAAAATCAGCTTACCGCATGGTTTATTTCTGGACTCTCAATTCTATTCCATTGATCTAAATGTCTATCCTTATGCCAATACCACACTGTCTTGATTATTATAGCTTTATGGTAAGTTTTACAAATTGGAAGTGTAATCCTTCAAATTTGCTCTTCTTTTCCAAGATTATTTTCACTATTCTGGGTCCCTTGAATTTCCATATGAACTTTAGATCATCTTGTCAATTTCTTTATGATTGTCTATGTTTGTTTCTATTTCCATGAATAAATCCTGTTCATTATAATAGAGACCACCATTGATAAGCAAGTTCAGATGCAATTTTTGCCCTAGATTTGTGGTTGCCTGTTTGATCTCATCCAGGATGTTTTCTCAGGTAAAGTGGCATCTCATTTATAATCAAAATCTTGTTTGAATCTTAGTCATCAATTTCACAGTCTGAAGCATTATCAGACCAATCAGTAAATGTGTTTTTTCATCCTCCTATTTGTTGCATCTCTTCATCAAATTAAAAAAAAAAAATCAAGTCTTGTTCTTCTGAAGGATGCAGTTGATTTAATGCCTCATCAGGCACAGACATTGACTCCTTCAGTTTCACTGGAGATGCACAATGTCCCTCTTTTAATTCTATCCGAGGCTTTGAGTCTAAGTCAGCCAAACCAGAAGATAACCTCTAGACATTGCTTGAAGATTAGTTGTTTCAGTATTTTTCTTTGGACTCAGTAGACTTCCAATTCTTGAAGAATTTGGGGCAGACACTATATATGAACCAGAAACTTGGTCTGATATGAACTCAAAACAGCAGTGTTTTTAAGGTCTTCCATCAAGAAATAAGTTCCTTTCAACATGTGAAACTACTCTTAATTAGAATAAAATGAATATCTGCTCAATCTTAACCCTTGCATTAAGCAAGTGATTATAACAGATGAAAAAGATTTTCATCCTTCCCATGTCACTAACATCTTCCCTCTAGAAGCGTTCCACTTACTGCTTACTAAACCAATGGCCCATTCATCAACTGACAGGATACTGCCTTAAACAAATGTGTCTATTTCTGACTCAGGAAATGGAAGCTTCTAGAGTGCAGGATCTCAATCAGTGGCATGGCTGAAGAGTAGAAGTTCACTGCAGGAAAACCACATTTAAAGCATTGTCAAAACACGTGTGTCTGCTCACTATTTCCCATGCTACCCCACTCCCAGAATATCAGGATAAGGGTAGAAGAAATAGGAAGGTGAGAAATATTTATCTGGGAAAATTTCACAAGTCAATCTGATAACCACTGTTCTACAGTCATGCAGAAAGAAACAAAAGTTTCATAAGCCAACAGGAGCCAATCCTCCATCCCTGAGGGAAGAAAAGAGAGAGGAAAAGGGGACTGGGCTTAAAATCAATACTTTGTTTAATTCAGATCATACAGAAAACGAGAAGCAGAAATGGGCTACTCAGTCTTTTTTTAAGAGCTTCTTTTTTTTTTTTTTTTTTTTTTCTTTTCAGATCCATTTTTTTTTTTATTTTTTTTAATTTTTTTTTTAACATCTTTATTGGAGTATAATTGTTTTACAATAGTGTGTTAGTTTTCCCTCTACAACAAACTAAATCAGTTATACATACACACATGCTCCCACATCTCCTCCCTAAGAGCTTCTTTATTTCTTTATTTTTGTACAATTTTAATTTTTTTGATTTTTTAGAAGTCTATTGAATTTGTTACAGTATTGCTTCTGGGTTTTTTTGGTTTTTGTTTTTTTTTTTGGTTTCTTTTTTTCATTGCTTCTTATTGCTTTATTTATGTTTTGGTTTTTTGACCACAAGACATGTGGGATCTTAGCTCCCTGGCCAGTGATCAAACCCACAATCCCTGCATTGGAAGGCAAAGTCTTAACCATTGGACTGCCAGGGAAGTCCCTATGCAACTTTTAAAGGTTACACTCCATTTATAGTTATTACAAAATATTGGCTATATTCCCCTTGTTGTACAATACATCCTTGTAGCCTATCTTATATACCCAATAGTTTGTATCTCCCACTCCCCCACCCTTATATAGCTCCTCCCCTTTTCTTCCCACTAGTAACTGCTAGTTTGTCCTCTGTATCTGTGAGTCTGCTTCTTTTATGTTTTATTCACTAGTTTGTTGTATTTTTTAGATTTTACATATAAGTGATATCATACAGTATTTGTCTTTCTTTGTCTGACTTATCTCACTTAGTACAATGCCCTCCAAGTCCATCCATGTTGCTGCACATGGCAAAATTTGATTCGTTTTTATGGCTGAGTAGTATTCCATTGTATATATATATACCACATCTTTATCCATTCATCCGTTGATGGACACTTAGGTTGCTTCCATGTCTTGGCAATTGTAAGTGATGCTGCTCTGAACATTGGGGTGCATGTAATCTTTTTAAATCAGTTCTTGGGTTTTTTCAGATATATATCTAAGAGTGGAATTGCTGGGTCATATGGTAGTTGGGCTACTCAGTCCTGCCAACCAAAAGGGCAGAAGCAATGAAAGGACCATAAGAGTGGAGCAAAATTGTTGAAAAAGGTAAAGAAACATATATCAGAAAAAAATTGATAACATGCAAAATAAGAAGAATGGTAGAGCAGAGAGAAAAGCGAGAGCAAAGAGCTTGTCCTAGGGAGTCAGTCAGGATATGGGAATTTATGTAAGACACCACTGATTTAAAATGGAATTACAGAGACAGAACCAGGGAAGAACCCCTGGGGAATAGATCTAATTTTATTTTTGAGGAAGTGAACAAGGATTTGAGAAGAAGCAAAAAAGAATAAGTAGCAAATTTAAGGAACTATTTTAAGAAGAGAAAATAAACTTTGGAGAAAGAAAAAAATGAAAGAATAGCATCAGATGTTCAGCATGAGAGACCCATTCAATTTAAGACATCTTATTTTCCAAGTACATGAGGCCAGCCTGTCTTTGATGGAGACTGTATAAAGTTAGATTTATAAACATCAGAGTTGTATCTGGCAGGGAGAATAGGAGTGAAATAAGGCAAGCAACCAATTAATTAGCCTCCAGTGCTCTTACATAGAATTTCAAGAACCTACCGGGTAAGCCACTTTTTAAGGAGATGGTGTAGGAGACTTTGTTAATATTTCCCTGAAGGAAGCGACACAGCAGTTAAGGAATACAGCCAGACCAAAGGCACTGCTGAATTTTTGTGTGTACTTTCAACTCACATAAAATCATGAGTGCTGTGTTTCCAATTTTCTTATTAGGTACTATTTGCAATACTTTAAATTTTTCTTTTCCAGTTCCACAGATGTTCTGTTACGCAGTTAGCCAGCAGGAAGTGATTTTTGTAACACGTTTTGTTTTTTACAACATCATTTTATTTTTTATTGACATTTCAGTGAAATTATTCATTACTGTATTGATTGGTCCACCTAGAAACTAGGGAGATTTTGGTACTGAGGAGCTGGAGTGAGATGGTTCCAGGTCCAAACCCTACTCTATCACTTGCTAGATGTGTAATTCAAGACAAAGTATCTCATCTATCTGTTCTAAGGTAATCCCACCTCAAAGGAGTAAATTAGGCAATTTTTATAGAACATTCGTTACAATGCCTTGTACATAGTAAATGCTCAATAAATAGCCGTTATTATTATTATTTTCTGGAACAATCCTTGTCCTAAAAACAAACAAAAAGCCTATATTCAAAAGAAAAGGAAGGAAATAGACACTTAGTAGCATTAGGAAGAAGAAACGGGCTTAGTCTCTTATTTTAAAGTGGGGATAATAAACACACCAAAGTGTCTGTGAACATTAAATGGAACAACACATATGAAGTGCCCCATACGATGATCAATCATTGTGCTTAATGACAAGCACCTGGTTAGTGCTGGCTAGAGACGGGCCTTTTCCCTGCTCTAAGTTGAGAAGGGTGATCCACACTGACACGGGTTCAAAATGGTAATCTTACAATAGCACCATGACCATATCTAAGTACTGCAAAGCAAGCCCTATGCTAATGCAAAGATTTGTCATTATTCGAACGGAGATTCAGATCAAATATACATAATTGAAAAAGAAAACCTTTTGGGTGAGTGGTTTTGCTTCCAAGCAAAAAGATCTTGGAAACGTGAGATGGAAGAAGTGGGCACCAAGGAAGGAGAAAAGAACCCAGAATGGGGAGATTCGAAGTCTGTGTTGTCTATTTCACAACTGAATCACAGTTTACTTCAGCATTTGTAATCAGGGTGTGGACAAACAGTGTGGTTGCCTCCAGGCAGCTGAGTGAAGTAGACATGGAAGGGCTTTGGCACTGGGCAAGTGAGGGAAAGGAAGCCAAAATGGAAGTGGACCTGAAGGGGGATGGAGGAGACGCAGTGCTCTTTACAACTGAGCTGACCTGAACATCAGGAGAGGTGTTTTCCTGTAAAACAGAAAATTTCACCAGTAGTCGATGAGCTTTATGCCTGGATTTGTGCTTTTGTTGAGATGTGTTGGCATCACGTGGAAATATCTGACAAGTCCCTTCTCATGACCCAACATGGGAAGCCAGATTGATTTGGAAGGTTATGCTGTGGTGTGGAGGCTATTTAGAATTTAGTGTTTTGTTTTATCAGCATATAGAGTTCCAGACTGAAAGGTTTCTCAGTAAGTCCAACATAACCGGTCTTTCCATTGACATACGGACAGGAAGGGCCACTGCACGTGGGGGTGGAGGCTGTGCCTTGCCCACAGAAGGTCCCCAGAGGGGTGAGTGGGAACAGATCTAGCCTGATCTTTTCACCGAGATGCAGGACAGGAGCTTTTTAGTAACTCGTACAGTCGTTCTACATGAGTTAACAGTGGGTATGGGAACTGATTTCCGTTGATTCGCTTAAGCCCAAGGTATGTTTGTGTTTAGGAGCCGTTTGGACCTAATAGACAAAGAAATGAACAATCAAACACTAGGCTCATACTTGGCACAAGATGAGCACAGTATGAGAGGCTTATGGACATGGGACTGAAACTGACAGAGGGAAGGGGAGATTCCTGTCTCTCCTTTCATCTCACACTTACGTCATGGGCCTACAATCATCCCTGGGTGGAACGTAAATGGAATTCAAAGTATTGCCTCACTCTCTTTCTCTTGATGTCAGGATACTAGCAGATACTCTCAAAAGAGGTGATTGAAGAGAGTTTAATGAAGGGACCTTCTATAGAAATGTGGGCAGGGTTAAGGGAAACCAGTAAAGGATGGTGATTCACCACGGTTGGCAATCTGTTAGTCAGAAGTGACAAGGGAAGGAGTAGTTACCAGAATTTCCAGGGATGAGCTGCCCTTCAGGAGCCATGACCCTTTGTAGAGAAGAAACACAGTCACAGCCAAGAGTGCCTTTCGTCCTTATAGTACCGTCATAATAACCCGTATGCCATTCGAAGAATGTTCAGTTGTAGGCTCTCTAGTCTACCTCCTTAGGCAATTTCAAACACACCCACAGCTTAAATACCATATATCTTAAGTGTGCACCTATCTTGGACCTTTCCTTTAAGCTCGGGACTAAGATAGCTTTTTGAAATATTTGTTGGCATGTCTCAGAGGCACTTCTCCCTCAAACACCCCAAATTGAACATATGGAAGTCTGGTTCAAGATGGTGATGTAAGAAGATACTGAACTCATCTCTTGCCATTGACACACTGAATCTACAGTTATATATGACACAGTTTCCTCTGGAGGTGGGGTGGGGGGAACTGGCAGAGCAACTCCTTCACATTGGGCAAATGAGGGAAATCACATCGAAGTGGGTAGGAGAGGTTGAGACACAATCTCACCGTAAACCCCACCTCCCTGCATGGTGACCCACAATCAGAAGGGAACTCAAAACACAGAGCTTCTCCCTGAGAAGTGAAGGGTTTAAACCCCACATCAGACACCGTAACTTTTAAGACCAGCACCTGAGATATGAGGCCGCAAAACATCTGGCTTTGAAGATCAGTGGGGCTCATGCCCACAGGACACTTGAGACTCTGGTGAACTGTGATACAGCTCCTAATGGGCTCCCACACAGACTCACCCACCCCAGGGCCGAGTGCAGAAGCAGCCCTGTGAAAAGCGCCCAGACTTTATGTGAAAGAGGCTTATTTGCTAATTTTAAAGTGTTGGTCTGAGGAACAGGGGCCTGCTGCGATACTCTCTGGGGATGGAAGCTTTTGGGCGCCATCTTCCTCCTCTCCCTGTGCCTTGCTAAACCTGGCAGGAACCATCTTCTTTTTTTAAATTCCTTTTCTTTCTTTTTTTTTTCCAATTTTTTCTTTTCTTTGCTTCTTTTCTTTTTCCTTTCTTTTTTTTGCAGGTGCTGTCTCTGCACTCACCCTCTGCTTCACTTCAGCCAGTGGGAGCCATCTTTGTGCTTTCCCTCTCCCACGCTCCACAGCCCTAGTATCTCCCAGAGGGGAGCTTCTACAAACATCTGGTGCCCTGGTCTTTACATCTGGTGACCCAGTTTTGTGTCTGCCACCCAGGGACACTCCTTGACAACCTGGCTATAGAGGCTGGGGGTGGGGCTTTCTTTGCTCATCCTAGAGCTTTGCCCTTAGGGGCAGGCTTAAGGTTTAGCACACATCTAGGGGCTACAGAGCTGCCCTCAGGGAACATAGGCTGGGGGACATCAACTTTGTGCTCTCCCTCTGTCTAAATACAGCTCACCAGTATCTCCCAGAAGGAGCTTATACACTTGTCTAGAGCCCCAATTTTCATGACTCCTGCCTAGGGGACACCTCCAGATCACCTGGCTCTGATGACCGGTGGGGATTGTGCTGACAGTCCCATAAGATTACATATATGTGCATTCTATAAAAGCTGCTTGAGTGTCTGGCTTCCAATAACCTGCATCTAGGTACTGACTGAGATCATCCCCTTTGGGACACTGACTGGTCCTGGCCCACCCTCAACTACTGAGAGTTATTGAAAATAAAATAGGCTGCTTAAACAATCACAAAAGTTTGAAAGACAACCAAGAACTAGAGCAGGATTGAATGATAAGGTTCATCTCCTACACAAGGCCAACTCTTCAAGACTGGGAGGGATGGCTGCTCCACCTAATGCATAGAAACCAACACAGAGGGTCATGCAAAATGAAGAAACAGAGGAAAATATTCCAAATGAAAGAACAAGATAAAACCTCAGAAAATAGACCTTAATGAAATGAAGATAAATAATTTGCCTGATAAAGAGTTTAAGTAATGATCCTAAAGAAGCTTGCTGAACTCATGAGAAGAATGGATGAACACAGTAAGAACTTCAACAGACAGATAGAAAATAAAATATCAAATAGAAGTCACAGAGCTAAAGAAACACAATAACTGAATTCAAAAAATTACTAGAGGCATTCAACAGCAGACTAGATGAAGTGAAGAAAGGGTTAGTGAACCCGAAGACAGGGCAGAGGACCTCACCCAGTTAGAGCAGGAGAAAGAAAAAAGAATGAAGCGAAGTGAAAATAGCTTAAGGACTTATGGGACAACAACAAGTGGACTAAAATTCACATTACAGGAGTCCCAGAAGGAAAAGAGAGAGAGAAGGGGGAGGAAAACATTACAAAGAAATAACAACTGAAAACTTCCTTAACCTGGAGAAGGAAGTAGACACCCGGATCCAGGAAGCCCAGAGAGTTCCAAATTGAACACATGATATATCCCCACAACTTAGTTCATCTATGATCGTGTTTTTTATTTTAGTAAATGTCACTAAAATCCATTCAACTGAGCAAGCCAGAGGCTTGGGAATTGTCCTTGTCACCCACCACTTAGTCATCCCCTTTATTCAAATTATCACAAAGCGTTGTTCATGTTACCTTCTGAATATATCCCTTTTTGTTGTTGTTGTCTGTGCAGCTTGCAAGATCTTAGTTCCCCAACCAAGAATCAAACTCGTGCCCCCTACAATGAAAGTGCAGAGTCCTAACCACTGGACTGCCAGGGAAATCCCCTGAATATCCCTTGAATCAAACAAATTCCTTTAATCTATCTTTCTACCATAGTCCAGTCTACCCCCAACCCTCACCTGGACCACTATAACAGCCTCTTAACTGGTCACCTCATATCCTCCATCCAATTTTCTATTCTGTTGGCAAACTGATTGTTTAATTTAACCTAAATATGATCATGTCATATTTAAAAGATTCCAGTTGCTCTAAAGATAAAGACCAAAATTCTCACATATATAATGTGACCCCTGCCCCTCACTTCCACTCTCATTTTTCATTATTCTCCCTCATAGGTATGACTGTCAGACCTCTGGTCACTTTGGCCTTCTTCCAGTTCCCAGAAAGTACCATCCTCAGTCCTGCCTCAAGGAATTTACATAGTGTTCTTTCTCCCCAACTTAACCTAGTTAATTCCTACTCCTCCTGCAGATTTCAATTCAAATACCACTTTCTCAGGGAAGCATGCTTAGAACTACCAGCCTAGGTCAGACCATCTTTTAGACATTATTATGGCCTCTTGTCTTTTTTCTTTCACACCACTAACCCTGGTTCAGTATTCAATTCAATATTTGATCAGTCTCTGTCTCCCCAACCAAACTGTAAACTCCATGAAATCAGAAACAGCATCAGTTTTTCCATCACCATTGTAGCCCCAGCACCTAGCACAGCAGTTGGCACAAAGTAGAGGCTGAATAACTAAGTCAGTAATGGTGTTTTACTGTGCAAGGCAGGCAATAAGAGGTAAAGAAAGATATTAATTCTATGCCTCATATAATAAATGTAAAAGGACTCAGAGGAGGACAAAAATCAATATGAATAAAATTTCCAGTGACATATTTATGAACCTTTTAGGAACCAGACCAAAAGGTAGTTGGGAAAGGATAGATAACTCCATGCCATGTCCTCTGCAGTGCTGTCAGCTTTAACCTGAAAAGATAAACCTCCCAATAATAGATTCTGTAAGAAAACTTTTAAAAATGGAATAAGAGAAGAATGCTGTAGTTTCAACTGAATTGCCATTAGAGTTCTCTGTAAAATAGATCTACCCCCCTCCTCTACTACCCAAATACCTAGAAAAAATATATTTAAAAAAATAATGAATCACAGAATAAAAAGCATGTATGATCAAATTGACAGAGTACAAGGTAGAAAAGCATGGTCCATATCATGCACAAGAGAAGATTATTCCAGATATACAAACAATTTTAGCAATACTCTAAGCCAGGGGAATAATTGCAGTTAAGGGCCACGTAGTAAATGTTTTAGGCAGGGTAGGGAATAGAGTGAGGCTGGAGAAGCGGTAAGTAAGCAAAATTTAAGACGCTCCTGCTCAGGGTCAAGCAAGTGCAAGGTCAGCCTTAAAAAGGAGCACCTCCTTAATAATGCACCCAAAGCACCTCTCTTTCCACACCTTAGTCCCAGCCCTGATTTTTAGGTTTTGTGAGTCATGCAGTCTCTGTAACAGCTTCTCAACTCTGCCATTACAGGGTGAAAGCAGCCATGGATATGTGAATAAGTGAACATGGCTGTGTTGCTATAAAACTTTATTGATAAGAACAGATGGCAGGGTGAGTTTGGCCTGAGGGCCATAGTTTGCTGACCCTTGCCCCAAGCTCAGAAGCCACAAATACAAGGAACGCAATTGGGCAAGAAAAAAAAAAGACAACAGTAAATAGAGCTGGACCAGAGGTGACCCTCCCTTTCAGGGTAGTTTTCCCTACTCCATACTGAGCAGTAGGCAGCAGTGGCATTTCCAAAGTCCTGCAGAATTTGTGACATGTTCCAAAATGTCTTTTTTGTTTTCTGTCACATTTGAATGTGGGCACATTTGGCAGACTATAGAGTTTTGGTGTCAAAATAATTTCCCCTCAGAACTAAAGACACTGTCTGTTGTCTTTCAGTATCTTGTATTGATGGAAAATTCATTGATCTTCTGCCTCATATTTTTTTGTCAGTAACCTCTCTTTTTTCCTCTGGGAACTTTTAGGATTTTCTCTTGATCTTCAGAGGGAAGAGAAAAATCCACAAGAAAGAATAGTGAGTGGGAAACATTAAAAAAAAAAAAGTCAGGATAGGATCCAATAATATGAATGAATTAACTTCCTTTCTCAACAAACAGAAAAAAACTATTTTTAAAAAAATCCAGTCATATGCTTTTCATAAAAGCCATATCTAAAATAAGATGACCCCAAACAATTGAAATAATGTTTTCAAAAAAAAGATATCCAGCATAAATGCTAGTAAGAAGGAAGCAAGTATGGTGATGTTAATTTCACATGCAGTAAATTTCAAGATGAAAAATTTTGAATTTGGAAAAAGAGGAATATTTTATATTGATGAAAAGAACAAGCTACAAAAACAGAACAGTCAAAACTTTTACCTGACATAACTTGGAAAGTATAAAATAGAAATATTAATACAAAAAGAATTTGATAAATGCCCAAACACACTGGGAAACTCATATATATCAGAAATTGATAGATCAAGTAAATAGAACTTAAGAAAGAACAAAAAGAATTTGAATAATATAATTAACAAACTTGATCAAAAATATATTTTAACTCCCCTCAAAAAAAAAGAAAGCATGCACATTGTTTTCAATCACCAATGAAATAGCTGCAAAAATTGAACATAAACCCAGTCAAAGAGAAATATCTCAAATTCCAAGAAATTCTTGAAAGCAGAAACCATAATCTTGATTCTCTGATATCAATGAAAAAAGTTAGAGGGCTTCCCTGGTGGCGCAGTGGTTGAGAGTCCGCCTGCCCATGCAGGGGACACGGGTTCGTGTCCTGGTCCGGGAAGATCCCACGTGCCGCGGAGCGCCTGGGCCCGTGAGCCATGGCCGCTGAGCCTGCGCATCCCGAGCCTGTGCTCCGCAACGGGAGAGGCCACAACAGTGAGAGGCCCGCGTACCAAAAAAAAAAAAAAAAAAAAAAAAGTTAGACATTAAAAAGATGACAAAAATGCTTACAATGTTTCTGAAAAACTCTTAAAGACGAAATTAAAACTAAAATTAGAAGGTGCTTCTGAATAAACTAAAAATGAGAAAAATATTATCTAAAACTTAAGTAATATACCCAAAGTAATACTCAGGGGATAATGTATCAACTTAAATAATATATTAAAAATCAAGAACAATTAAAAATAAATTAACTCAAGACACTAGAAAAAGAAAAACAGAATAACTCAAAGAAAATAAAAGCAATTAATAAATTGCTTTTATAATAACTAATATAAAACTTATTTAATAGACAGTACAACTTATTCAGTAAGATTACAAGTTATTTCCTTGAAAGAGCAATGAAATAGATCTTTGGCAAGTGTGATGATGACAAGAGAGAAACACCAAATAAACCACATAAGGAAGGGAGACAGCTGTAGAGATGGAGGAGATTTATTTTAACTTCGGGAGGTTATTGAAGACCAATATCTCTATGAAGTGAATAATCTTATTAGAAAATATACATAACAAAACTTTTAAGGGGAGACAGAGAAGCCACATAGATGAAAAAAACAAAGTTAGAAGGTATCTAAAAATTTTATGCAGAAAGAAATGCTCTGGGGAAAGATGACAGTGGCAGCATAGTTTTGTTTGTTTTCTGTGGGTTGTTTTTGCGATACGCGGGCCTCTCACTGTTGTGGCCTCTCCCGTTGCGGGGCACAGGCTCCGGAAGCGCAGGCTCAGCGGCCACGGCTCACGGGCCCAGCCACTCCGCGGCATGTGGGATCTTCCCGGACCAGGGCACGAACCTGTGTCCCCTGCGTCGGCAGGCGGAGTCTCAACCACTGCACCACCAGAGAAGCCCAGCAACGTAGCTTTAAATCTCCACAAATCCCTCTCAAGAAACAGAGCAACTAGGATAGAGTTGAAATCTGCAGGAGGAGTAAGAATTAACTAGGTAAACTTGGGAAGAAGAAAAAGGCATCTGGGGAAGAGGAATAATTTATGCAAATGCCCTGAGACAGGACAGATCGTGGCGAATTGAAAGAAAGCCAAAATGCCCTGTGTGATCCCCATCTCTTTTTTTTTTTTTTAACATCTTTATTGGAGTATAATTGCTTTATAATGGCGTGTTAGTTTCTGCTTTACAACAAAGTGAATCAGTTATATATATACATATGTTCCCATATCTCCTCCCTCTTGCGTCTCCCTCCCTCCCACCCTCCCTATCCCACCCCTCTAGGTGGTCACAAAGCACTGAGCTGATCTCCCTGTGCCATGCGGCTGCTTCCCAGTAGCTATCCACCTACGTTTGGTAGTGTATATATGCCCATCTCTTGAATATGGGTGGGAACTGGGCTTGCTTCCACCTAATAGAACATGGCAAAGGTAACAAAGATGGGCCTGATTACATGTGCCGGATTTCATTCCATAAAATTGAAACCCATCTTTTTTTTATTTATTTATTTTATCCTTATTTTGGGCTGTGTTGGGTCTTTGTTGCTTTGCACGGGCTTTCTCTAGCTGCAGCTTAAGGAGCTAATTCGGTTCTCAAAACAAATTGGTTTCCCCAAAAGAATTGTATGATTTGTATAACAAGTATACTTGTATACTTGTAATTGTAAAATAACTATAATTGTAATATAACTTGTTAAATTTCTGTTGTTTGACCTAATTTCACCAGTTGTTTACTTAACAACTGATTTTGCGGAATCCATGTGGAAAAAAGATGCTCATTGAATCACTCACATGCAAAAAATTTGTGTAAAGAATTTCTCTATGTAAATAAATAATTTTGATTTTAAAAATTGTCCTAACTGGGAAAAAAAAAAAAAAAGAACTGAAATCCTCAGTTCAACAGCCAGTCCAGGAAAATGGACAGCCGCCAACAGCCACATGAGCTTGAAAATGGATCCTTCCTCACTCGAGACTCCTGTGAGATTGAAACCCTGACCAGTTCCTTGATTAAAGTATCGTGAGACCACGAAGCTGAGGACCTGACTAAGCCATGTCCAGACTTCTAACCCACAGAAACTGTGAGCTAATAGACACGTGTTGTTTTCAGCTGCTCACTTGTGGTAATATCATTATGCAATACATAAATAAGTCATGACCGGAAGGCTAATCACTCTCACGGGGGAGAAGACTGTGGAAGTGAAGGTGTGTGACTGCCAAGGCTAGGTCTTAAAAGGCAATGCAGTTTTTCATCTCACTCACTAAAATACTCTCTCTGGAAACCTGCAGCCACCATGTAGGCAGTCTGGTTGCCTTAAGGTTGACACATTGAGAGTTTTCCAACCTAGTGCATGTAGAGGGACCACATGAAAAGGCCCTGAGATACAGAAAAGGGAGACAGCCCAGCCATCCTCAGCTGTGCCAGCCCTCCACTGATCCAGCTCCAGCCTCCATCTGAGACCCTAAGCCGAGAGCACACAGCTAAGTCCTTCCTGAATTCCTGACCCGCAGAAACTGAGAGAAAGAACATTTTTTTAAAGCTCGAGTGATTTTTTTTTTTTTTATGCAGCAATGGGATAACTAGAGGAGATAATAAAACGTATTGGTCTAAGTTGGAGAATACTAGAAAATCAACTCATTCTTTTGAAAACTAGTTAATAAAAAAGGCAGAATCAAGCATTTATTCTGCTTTTCTTGTATGAACTATATATCCAGGTACCCAAATAGTTTATGATGGGCAGTTTCCCTCTATAGACGTGTTTCTGCTAAGAGCTGAAAAAGAGTGATCAAATGAGTTAAAAGAATGAATGACCCTCAAATGAATTAATAGATGTAAACATTAAGCTTCCATGGCTGTCAACATCACAAAAGGAGTGAACACAAGACTTATGTGCCTCCTGATGGAAGAACGTACCACCTATGATATAGTCTTGCCAAGAGACTCAGTAAAACATTTAAGAATCAAGCCTCTAGATTTAAGGGAACTACCAATTGACAGGAAATACAGAGTCTAGAGGAAGACGGGAACCTACATCACAGGGATGCATTCAGCAAAAGCCAGACCTGTGGTGTCCAGTAAGAGTCACATGTGACACTTTGAGCAATTGAGTCCAAATTAAGAAGTGACATAAATGTAAAATACAACACTGGATTTGTGTCCCAAAAAAGAATGTAAAATATCTCAATAATTTTTATATTGATTACATGTTGAAATGATAATATTTTGGACATACTAGATTAAATAAAATATATTGTTTAAATATATTTTACCTGTCCCTTTTTACATTTCTTATTGTGGCTACTGGAAAATTTAAAGTTACACATGTGGCTCTCATTTCTATTGGATAAAACTAATTCAGACCACAGGAAACTGTATGGCAACCTAATTTCCTCAACAAGTAAGTTGAAAAGAATAAAAGCTATAAAAGCAAAACAAGATTAAAACAGACTTTAAAAATATATCAGACAGGGTTTCCCTGGTAGTGCAGTGGTTAAAAATCCACCTGCCAATGCAGGGGACACAGGTTCGAGCCCTGGTCCGGGAAGATCCCACATGCCGCGGAGCAACGAAACCCCTGTGCCACAACTACTGAGCCCGTGCACCTAGAGCCCATGCTCCACAACAAGAGAACCACCACAGAAGCCCGCATGCCTCAGCAAACAGTAGCCCCCACTCACCGCAACTAGAGAAAGCCCACATGCAACACTGAAAACACAACACAGCCACAAATAAAAATAAATAAAATAAATTTTTAAAAAAGTATCAGACAATTGTAATACATGGACCTTATTTGTTTTTTTAATATTTGTTTTTTAAATTTTATATTGGAGTATAGTTGATTAACAATGTTGTGTTAGTTTCAGGTATATAGCAAAGTGATTCCGTTATATATATACATGTATTCTTTTTCAAATTCTTTTCTCATTTAGGTTATTACAGAATATTGAGCAGAGTTCCCTGTGCTATACAGTAGGTCCTTGTTGGTTATCTATTTTAAATATAGCAGTGTGTATATGTCAATCCCAAACTCCCAATTTATCCCTCCCCACCTCCTTTCTCCTTTGGTAACCATAAATTTGTTTTCTAAGTCTGTGAGTCTGCTTCTGTTCCGTAAATATGTTCATTAGTACCATTTCTTTAGATTCCTCATATATGCGATATCATATGATACGTATCTTTCTCTGACTGACTGACTTAACATGATAATTTCCAGGTCCATCAATGTTGCTGCAATTTCATTCCTTTTAATGGCTGGGTAATATTCCATTGTATATATATACCACATCTTCTTTACCCATTCATCTGTCAGTGGACATTTAGGTTGCTTCCACGTCTTGACTATTGTAAACAGCGCTGCAGTGAACATAGGAGTACGTGTATCCTTTCAAACAATGGTTTTCTCTTGATATGTGCCTAGGAGTGGGATTGCTGGATCATATGGTAGCTCTATTTTTAGGTTTCTAAGGAACATTCATACTGTTCTCCATAGTGGCTGTACCAATTTACATTCCCACTAACAGTGTAGGAGGGTTCCCTGTTCTCCACACCCTCTCCCACATTTATTTTTTTATTTTTTTTGCATTATGCGGGCCTCTCACTGCTGTGGCCTCTCCCCCCGTCGAGCACAGGATCTGGACGCGCAGGCCCAGTGGCCATGGCTCACGGGCCCAGCCGCTCCGCGGCATGTGGGATCCTCCCGAACCGGGGCATGAACCCACGTCCCCTGCGTCGGCAGGCGGACCCTCAACCACTGCGCCACCAGGGAAGCCCACTCCCACATTTATTGTTTGTAGACTTTTTCTTGATGGCCATCTGACTGGTGTGAGGTAATATCTCATTGTAGTTTTGATTTGCATTTCTCTAATAATTAGCAATGTTGAGCATCTTTTCATGTGCCTTTTGGCCATCTTATGTCTTTTTTTGAGAAATGTCTATTTAGGTCTTCTGCCCATTTTTTGATTGGGTCGTTTGTTTTTTGATATTGAGCCGCATGAGCTGTTTATAGATTTTGGAGATTAATCCCTTGTCGGTCACCTCATTTGCATATATTTTCTCCCTTTCTGTGGGTTGTCTTCTCATTTTGTTTTTACTTTCCTTTGCTGTGCAAAAGCTTTTGAGTTTAATTACGTCCCATTTGCTTATTTTTGTTTTTATTTCCATTACTCTAGGAGACAGATCGAAAAAGATATTGCCGTGATTTATGTCAAAGGGTGTTCTTCCTATGTTTTCCTCTAAGGGTTTTATATTATCAGGCCTTACAGTTAGGTCTTTAATCCATTTTGAGTTTATTTTTGTGTATGGTGTTAGAGAATATTCTAATTTCATTCTTTTACAGGTCACTGTCCAGTTTTCCCAGCACCATTTATTGAAGAGACTGTCTTTCTTCCATTGTATAGTCTTACCTCCTTTGTTGTAGATTAATTGACCATAGGTGCATGGGTTTATTTCTGGGCTTTCTATCCTGCTCCATTGATCTATATTTCTGTTTTTGTGCCAGTACTATGCTGTTTTGATGACTGTAGTTTTTTAGTATAGATGTGGACCTTATTTGTGATTCAAACAGACAAATTGTATAATGTCATTTAGGAGACAACTGGAAATTTGAGTACTGATTTGATTATATTAAGAAATATATTCAAACAGTCAAGGAATTATTGTTATTCCAAGGAATAATATTCCTTGGAATATTCAGGGAATATATTCAAGGAATTGATATATTTTGTTTGATAAATGTACTGTGGTATGTTTTCATAAAGAGTTTTTAATCTCTTAGCAATCCATATTGGAATATTTACATGTGAAATCATGTAGCATCTAGAATTTGCTTTGAAATAATATTTAAAATTCAAGCATACCTCATTTTTTGCCCTTTGCTTTATTGCACTTCACAAAACCTTTTAAATATCAAAGGTTCAAGACAACCTTGTGTTGTCAAGTGATAATTAGCATTTTTTAGCAATTAAGTTTTTTTAAATTAAAGTACATACATTGTTTTTGTTAGATATAATGCTAATGCATACTTGAGAAACTACTGGGTAGTGTAAACATAACTTTTATATGTATTGAAAAACCAAAATATTCATGTGACTTGCTTTATTGCAGTTTTTGCTTTATTGCAGTGGTCTGGAATGGAACCTACAGTATCCCTGAGGTATGCCTGTACTAGATTTAACAATTGACTACTGCCGGGGTCCCGGGATCCAGGGACAGCTTCCCCAGGAGAACGCACGGCGCGCCTTGGGCCTGTGCAGCGTCACGTCGGCCTCTGACGTCGCGGACTCGCCCCGCCCCTGTGCCACTCCCTCCCCCCAGCCTGAGTGAGCTGGAGCCCCCGAATCAACTGCTCCTTTAACATCGTCCTGTCTGAGCGAAGGGCAGTCGCCCTCGGACAACCTACACGCAGAGGCGGGACCAAGTCCAAAGCTGAACCCCAGGAGCTGTGCGAACAGAGAGGAGAGGGGGAGATCTCTCCCAACAGCCTCAGAAGCGGCGGATTAAAGCTCCACAATCAACTTGAAGTGCCCTGCATCTGTTGAAAACCTGAATAGACAACGAATCATCCCAAGTTGAGGAGGTGGACTTTGGGACCGTGTGGATTAAAGGTTCTTGGCGCCCCAGCCAGGCACCAGGGCGGTGTCCCTGAGGTGGGAGAACCAACCTCAAGACACTAGTCCACAAGAGACCTCCGAGCTCCACGTAATATCAGACGGCGAAAATCTCCCAGAGACCTCCATCTCAACACCAAGACCCAGCTTCACTCAAGGACCAGCAAAGAACAGTGCTGGACACCCTATCCCCAACAAAGAGCAAGACGGGTCTACAGCCCCATCCATTAGCAGAGAGACTGCCTAAAATCATAATAAGGTTACCAACATCCCCAAACACACCACCAGACGAGGACCTGCCCACCAGAAGGACAAGATCCAGCCTCATCCACCAGAACAGAGGCACTAGTCCCCCCAACCAGGGAATCTACTCAACCCACTGAACCAACCTTAGCCACTGGGGACAGCCACCAAAAACAACAGGAACTACGAACCTGCAGCGTGCAAAAAGGAGACCTCAAACACAGTAAGATAAGCGAAATGAGAAGACAGAAAAACACACAACAGATGAAGGAGCAAGATAAAAACACACCAGACCTAACAGATGAAGAGGTAATAGCCAATCTACCTGAAAGAGAATTTAGAATAATGATGGTGAAGATGATGCAAAATCTTGGAAATAGAATAGACAATTTGCAAGAAACAGTTAACAGGGACCTAGAAGAAATAAAGAGGAAGCAAGCAACGATGAGCAACACAATAAATGAAATTAAAAATACTCTAGATGGGATCAATAGCAGAATAACTGAGGCAGAAGGACGGATAAGTGACCTGGAAGATAAAATAGTGGAAATAACTACTGCAGAGCAGAAGAAAGAAAAAAGAATGAAAAGAACTGAGGACAGTCTCAGAGACCTCTGGGACAACATTAAACGCACCAACATTCGAATTATAGGGGTCCCAGAAGAAGAAGAGAAAAAGAAAGGGACTGAGAAAATATTTGAAGAGATTATAGTTGAAAACTTCCCTAATATAGGAAAGGAAATAGTCAATCAAGTCCAGGAAGCACAGAGAGTCCCATACAGGATAAACCCAAAGAGAAACACGCCACGACACATAATAATCAAACTGTCAAAAATTAAATACAAAGAAAACATATTAAAAGCAGCAAGGGAAAAACAACAAATAACACACAAGGGAATCCCCATAAGATTAACATCTGATCTTTCAGCAGAAACTCTACAAGCCAGAAGGGAGTGGCAGGACATATTTAAAGTGATGAAGGAAAAAAACCTACAACCAAGATTACTCTACCCAGCAAGGATCTCATTCAGATTTGATGGAGAAATTAAAACCTTTACAGACAAGCAAAAACTGAGAGAGTTCAGCACCACCAAACCAGCTCTACAACAAATCCTAAAGGAACTTCTCTAGGCAAGAAACACAAGAGAAGGAAAAGACCTACAAGAACAACCCGAAACAAGTAAATGGTAATAGGAACATACATATCGATAATTACCTTAAATGTAAATGGATTAAATGCTCCCACCAAAAGACACAGACTGGCTGAATGGATACAAAAACAAGACCCATATATATGCTGTCTACAAGAGACCCACTTCAGACCTAGGGACACATACAGACTGAAAGTAAGGGGATGGAAAAAGATATTCCATGCAAATGGAAATCAGAAGAAAGCTGGAGTAGCAATTCTCATATCAGACAAAATAGACTGTAAAATAAAGACTATTACAAGAGACAAAGAAGGACACTACATAATGATCAAGGGATCGATCCATGAAGAAGATATAACAATTGTAAATATTTATGCACCCAACATAGGAGCACCTCAATACATAAGGCAAATACTAACAGCCTTAAAAGGGGAAATCGACAGCAACACAATTATAATGGGGGACTTTAACACCCCACTTTCACCAATGGACAGATCATCCAAAATGAAAATAAATAAGGAAACACAAGCTTTAAATGATACATTACACAAGATGGACTTAATTGATATTTATAGGACATTCCATCCAAAAACAACAGAATACACATTTTTCTCAAGTGCTCATGGAACATTCTCCAGGATTGATCATATATTGGGTCACAAATCTAGCCTTGGCAAGTTTAAGAAAATTGAAATCGTATCAAGTATCTTTTCCGACCACAACGCTATGAGACTAGATATCAATTATAGGAAAAGATCTGTAAAAAATACAAACACATGGAGGCTAAACAATACACTACTTAATAACGAAGTGATCACTGAAGAAATCAAAGAGGAAATCAAAAAATACTTAGAAACAAATGACAATGGAGACACAACGACCGAAAACCTATGGGATACAGCAAAAGCAGTTCTAAGAGGCAAGTTTATAGCAATACAATCATACCTTAAGAAACAGGAAACATCTCGAATAAACAACCTAACTTTGCACTTAAAGCAATTAGAGAAAGAAGAACAAAAAAACCCCAAATTTAGCAGAAGGAAAGAAATCATAAAGATCAGATCAGAAATAAATGAAAAAGAAGTGAAGGAAACAATAGCAAAGATCAATAAAACTAAAAGCTGGTTCTTTGAGAAGATAAATAAAATTGATAAACCATTAGCCAGACTCATCAAGAATAAAAGGGAGAAGACTCAAATCAATAGAATTAGAAATGAAAAAGGAGATATAACAACTGACACTGCAGAAATACAAAAGATTATTAGAGATTACTACAAGCAACTGTATGCCAATAAAATGGACAACCTGGAAGAAATGGACAAATTCTTAGAAATGCACAACCTGCCGAGACTGAACCAGGAAGAAATAGAAAATATGAACAGACCAATCACAAGCACTGAAATTGAAACTGTGATTAAAAATCTTGCAGCAAACAAAAGTCCAGGACCAGATGGCTTCACAGGCGAATTCTATCAAACATTTAGAGAAGAGCTAACACCTATCCTTCTCAAACTCTTCCAACAGATAGCAGAGGGAGGAACACTCCCAAACTCATTCTATGAGGCCAACATCACCCTGATACCAAAACCAGACAAAGACGTCACAAAGAAAGAAAACTACAGGCCAATATCACTGATGAACATAGATGCAAAAATCCTCAACAAAATATTAGCAAACAGAATCCAACAGCACATTAAAAGGATCATACACCATGATCAAGTGGGGTTTATCCCAGGAATGCAAGGATTCTTCAATATACGCAAATCAATCAATGTGATACACCATATCAACAAACTGAAGGAGAAAAACCATATGATCATCTCAATAGATGCAGAGAAAGCTTTTGACAAAATTCAACACTCATTTATGATAAAAACCTTGCAGAAAGTGGGCATAGAGGGAACTTTCCTCAACATAATAAAGGCCATATATGACAAACCCACAGCTAGCATCGTTCTCAATGGTGAAAAACTGAAACCATTTCCACTAAGATCAGGAACAAGACAAGGTTGCCCACTCTCACCACTCTTATTCAACATAGTTTTGGAAGTTCTAGCCACAGCAATCAGAGAAGAAAAAGAAATAAAAGGAATCCAAATAGGAAAAGAAGAAGTAAAGCTGTCACTGTTTGCAGATGACATGATACTATACATAGAGAATCCTAAGGATGCTACCAGAAAACTACTAGAGCTAATCAATGAATTTGGTAAAGTTGCAGGATACAAAATTAATGCACAGAAATCTCTGGCATTCTTATACACTAATGATGAAAAATCTGAGAGTGAAATTAAGAAAACGTTCCCATTTACCATTGCAACAAAAAGAATAAAATATCTAGGAATAAACCTACCTAAGGAGACAAAAGACTTGTATGCAGAAAACTATAAGACACTGATGAAAGAAATTAAAGATGATACAAATAGGTGGAGAAATATACCATGTTCTTGGATTGGAAGAATCAACATTGTGAAAATGACTATACTACCCAAAGCAATCTACCGATTCAATGCAATCCCTATCAAATTACCACTGGCATTTTTTACAGAACTAGAACAAAAAATTTCACAATTTGTATGGAAACACAAAAGACCCCGAATAGCCAAAGCAATCTTGAGAACGAGAAATGGAGCTGGAGGAATTAGGCTCCCTGACTTCAGACTCTACTACAAGGCTACAGTAATCAAGACAATATGGTACTGGCACAAAAACAGAAATATAGATCAATGGAACAGGATAGAGAGCCCAGAGATAAACCCACACACATATGGTCACCTTATCTTTGACAAAGGAGGGAAGGATATACAGTGGAGAAAAGACAGCCTCTTCAATAAGTGGTGCTGGGAAAACTGGACAGCTACATGTAAAAGTATGAAATTAGAACACTCCCTAACACCACACACAAAAATAAACTCAAAATGGGTTAAAGACCTAAATGTAAGGCCAGACACTATCAAACTCTTAGAGGAAAACATAGGCAGAACACTATACGACATAAATCACAGCAAGATCCTTTTTGACCCATCTCCTAGAGAAATGGAAATAAAAACACAAATAAACAAATGGGACCTAATGAAACTTAAAAGCTTTTGCACAGCAAAGGATACCATAAACAAGACCAAAAGACAACCCTCAGAATGGGAGAAAATATTTGCAAATGAAGCAACTGACAAAGGATTAATTTCCAAAATTTATAAGCAACTCATGCAGCTCAATAACAAAAAAACAAACAACCCAATCCAAAAATGGGCAGAAGAACTAAATAGACATTTCTCCAAAGAAGATATACAGATTGCTAACAAACACATGAAAGAATGCTCAACCTCATTAATCATTAGAGAAATGCAAATCAAAACTACAATGAGATATCATCTCACACCGGTCAGATTGGCCATCATCAAAAACTCTAGAAACAATAAATGCTGGAGAGGGTGTGGAGAAAAGGGAACCCTCTTGCACTGCTGGTGGGAATGTAAATTGATACAGCCGTTATGGAGAACAGTATGGAGGTTCCTTAAAAAACTACAAATAGAACTACCATACGACCCAGCAATCCCACTACTGGGAATATACCCTGAGAAAACTATAATTCAGAAAGACTCATGTACCAAAATGTTCATTGCAGCTCTATTTACAATAGCCAGGACATGGAAGCAACCTAAGTGTCCATCAACAGATGAATGGATAAAGAAAATGTGGCACATATATACAATGGAATATTACTCAGCCATAAAAAGAAATGAAACTGAGTTATTTATAATGAGGTGGATGGACCTGGAGTCTGTCATACAGAGTGAAGTAAGTCAGAAGGAGAAAAACAAATACCGTATGCTAACACATATATATGGACTCTAAGGGAAAAAAATGTCATGAAGAGGTTAGTGGTAGGACGGGAATAAAACACAGACTTACTCGAGCACGGACTTGAGGATATGGGGAGGGGGAGGGGTGGGCTGTGACGAAGTGGGGGAGTGGCAGGGACATATATACACTATCAAATGTAAATTAGATAGCTGGTGGGAAGCTGCTGCATAGCACAGGGAGATCACCTCTGTGCTTTGTGACCGCCTGGGGGGGTGGGATAGGGAGGGTGGGAGAGAGGGTGATGCAAGAGGGAGGAGATGTGGGAGCATGTGTGTATGTATAACTGATTTAGTTTGTTGTAGAGGGAAAACTAACACACTATTGTAAAACAATTATACTCCAATAAAGATGTTTAAAAAAAAAAAAAAAAAAAAAAAAAAAAAACAATTGACTGTCAGTTGACAATTGTTGAAGCTGGGTGATGGCAGCATCAATTTGCACTATGTCATCCTCTCAATTTTTGTATATGTTTGAATTTCTCAATAATATAAAAGTTATTATCAAAGAAAAAAACAAGGAAAATGCGCCAGGCCAAGTCCTTTCACAGAAGAATTCTAACCAGAAATTATTATGTTGTATGAATTTTCTAGAGCATTGGAAAAGATGCAAAGCTTCTGAACTCATTATTGGAGATTAGTATAACTATAATATTTAAAGCAGACAATATTAAAAGCAGGATATAGTATTAAAAAAGAAAAGAAAACTCTAGGCTGATATCATTCCTGAACATACCTGTGAAAGTCCCACATATAAGAATAACAAATTGAATATGGCAGTATATTAAAGAATAATACAACATGAGCAAGGTAAGGTTTATTCTAGGTAAACAAGGTCAGTCCACTATTGGGTAATCACTCTGTGTAATTTACGGCACTGAAAGATTAAAGGAGAAAATAGTATTTTAGAAAAGTCAATGCTCATTCATGTTTAAAAAACAGATTTATATCGATAGCAATCTAGAACATAAAAATCAACTTATACTTTTTACCCTAGTTACTTGTGAATTCTATAAATGTTCTAGATAACTTATTCAATACTTGTTCAATACTTGTTTAATTTTAAAAAGTTTAAATCATGGCTTCCCTGGTGGCGCAGTGGTTAAGAGTCCGCCTGCCGTTGCAGGGGACACGGGTTCGTGCCCAGGTCCGGGAAGATCCCACATGCCGCAGAGCGGCTGGGCCCGTGAGCCATGGCCACTGAGCCTGCACGTCCGGAGCCTGTGCTCCGCAACGGGAGAGGCTACAACAGTGAGAGGCCCACATACCGCAAAAAAAAAAAAAAAAAATAGTCATGTACAAAAGTTATATGATCAAATTTATGGCATAATTTTCCAGCTCTCCACTTTTATATTTCTAGCAGCACAGCCTTTGTTGCGAGATCAAAAATAATATAAACTTCTTCTAAGTGGGTAAAAACAAATAGGATAAGTAAGTGTGATCTGTATAAATTTATTTCCTCTTTGATTTTGAACACATATCCATATACTAATTGGAATTCAAGGCACCCATGGGGTATTTATTCCCTCCCAAATTATGTAAGTCATCACATTTCAGTAGATTCACACACATCATTAATTAGTTTGAATAATTTCATTGAGAAGAGCCTTGTGAATTCCTAGTAAATGTAATGATTCTGGCACACATCTTTAAAGTCATTCTTTTTTTTTAAAATTAATTAATTTTTGGCTACGTTGCATCTTCACTGCTTGCGCGCGGGTTTTTTCTAGTTGCAGCGAGCGGGGGTTATCCTTTGTTGTGGTGCACAGATTCTAGACACGTGGGCTTCAGTAGCTGTGGCATGCGGGCTCCGTAGTTGTGGCTCATGGGCTTTAGAGCACAGGCTCAATTGTTGTGGCTCATGGGCTTAGTTGCTCCGTGCATGTGGGATCTTCCCGGACCAGGGCTCGAACCCGTGTCCCCTGCATTGGCAGGCAGATTCTTAACTACTGCGCCACCAGGGAAGTCCCTAAAGTCATTCTTAGAACTTGAATGTTGTTGGCACATGAAGGACTACACTAGAATATCCAGAATGTGGGTATAGAATAAGGAAAAAGTCATCATCTGAAAGTGAAAACAGAATGTAATCATAATACCAGTAGCTGAAGAGACAACTTACAGATGTGTTGTTGGTAGAGTTGGAAAATGACCAATCCCTGTGTCAAGAAGACATGGCTCAAATGCCACTAATGTAAAATGAAACTGTTCCTTCTTTCCAACTGCACTGTAGCCTGCCTGGCACGTTGAAATGGTACCTGTGGAATTTGTCACTGTTTTTCAATACTCTCCAAGAGGAGGCTGCTTTGATTCTAGAAGACCAAGAGCTCTAATCTGGATAAAAGTATCCCCAGAATAAAGAAAGCTAATTTCCCAGACTTAGATGACTTAATGGAGATATCTTTTGAGAGCATCTAACACTGTATGTCCTATTCTGTATCTGTCAAGCAAATTATTAACAAGTAAACTGGTTTTAGAGGGAACCTGCTGTACAGATAACAGGATCCCATTGTTAAATCAGGTTTATTTCACATGGCAGTTTATTAAATTTTCTCTTGAGGAGACCAGTCTATTGTTTGTCGGTTTAGTTACTGTTTCACCATCCTCTGTAGGTTGATCAGCTTTCAGCAACCTAATGGAACTACTTTTGGACCAGCTCTAGTACCATGGAGATACCCTTAAGCTATTTTTTTTTTTTAACATGAAGAACATAGTAGCTTCTCTTTTGCCTTTCTCTTCATTTGCAATAGACATTTATTCTCAAAATAAGAAAATATCAGTAGTAAATATCCAACTTACTAATATTTATTTAGTGTTTGGACATTTTCTAAAAATCCATTTTATTTCTTTGTGTATCCCAATAAATGAACAATAGCAAAAGAAGAAAATTATAGACGATGAAATTTTGCAAGAATTGGAAAGAAATTGTTTCTTTTCAAAAAAATGATTTGTCTATTCCCAACAGCTTGATTTGTGTAGTCTTGGTCTCAAGTTACCCTGTGACTATAGAAACACAGGATCATAACTCACTCTGGGAACCGGAAACCAGCACCAGGCAGAATGAAGCTGGGGAAACTGAGATCTACAAAGACTGGTCTGAAACAAATGGCCAGGAAACCCCAGAAACAAAACTGAAGAATGGATAGCGACACAGTTTTTTCTGATTATGGAAGCATTGGGGGACCAGGTATCCATGTAGGCATCAGGACACAGGAAGGAGAAATCCGGATTGCAGTCAAAATTCAGTAGGCAAACAGGTCGTCTCATAATTGTCTAATAGAAATCTCAAGCTTTAACTGCCTAAATGGAACTCTTATTCATTTGATTCCCCTAAAATTTTTTCTGAAGTTGTCCACAACTCATTTAATGGATCCACCCAGCAGTTAAAGCCAAAGCCTGAGAATCATCATCAATTCCACTCTTCACACAGCCCTCAACAGTCTCCTCCTCTCTTGCACACACATCTTATGTCTCAACAAGGCCTGTTAACTCTACTTCCAAATATCTCAGATCTGTCCATTTCTTTCTCTTTCCACTCCTGCGATCTTAGTCCAAGCCACTTCCATTTCCCATGTAGACTACAGTGGTCATTTAGCTGGATTCCTCACTCTCTCTCTTACCCCTTACAGTCTGTTCTGCATACAGCAGCCATGCAATGCAAAGTTGATGAGCAGAGCTGAAATAGCCAATTCAGACCATGAGATCAAAGCCTCGTGTTGAGGATGACAAAACAAGACGACAGAGCGTGGATTCCTGGACCATTCTATCATGTCTGCACTGCTTATTCTCCGAGAAAGAAGTAAACTTAAATATTATTTAGGCCATTGTGGTTTTCTGTTTGTTTGTTTCTGTTACAGCCGACTAAGTCTAACTGCATCCTAATACAGATTTTATGTGGAATGATGTGCTCGACAAGGGACACGGATTTAAAAGAGGTAACGTCTGTCCAGTGTTTCTCTGCCTTCCTTGGAGGACCCTGTAGACAGGGTACCATCAGCCCACAGGGAGCTGCAGCCTGTGTATCCTGGGTCCTAAGAACAGCAGGTAAGCAGTGGTTCTGGGTGGGATGTCAGCAGAGCAAGGCTAAAGTATGATTTCTGAAGCGATGTGAAATGACCTTCGGAAGGAGGGAAAAGTAGTTCTTGGGTTTCCCCATAAGATTGTTTGCCCCTAGAAGGCAGAGATTCTATCATATCATTCTCTGTTAGCCCACGATGATCTTGAGTATAGTAAGTACTCAGGAAATTGAATAAAGGCCTTTCTAAGATGCAGCCATCCCTTTGAGCCCAGTCTGAGCCTGGTCTCACTCTTTATCAGTGAAAATTATGAATATTTATATTAACTAAATCAATTACAATTCCTATGTTTACTATTCAACCTCTAGGCAAAACGTATTGCCTTCTTTTGTTTATATACTAGCTAGAATAGTACCACATGGAATGAAATGCTTAATAAATGCTTTGGAATGATAGTGATAACAATTTAGTGAACAGAAGCTCTTCTTAATTTTTTAAAGTCTAAGCATTAATACATTTAAAAGCATCCAGATGGTACCTGAAAACTATTATGGACAATATAAGAGCCAATACTGTATTAGATTCAGTATAATGATACAATGAGCACATAATGTAAGATTATAAAGTAATGAGAGTAGTTGAATAATTATATATGAGAGTAGGTCATTGTTTAGTGATTACTCCTTAGAAATACTCATGATCACTCTGGAAAAAAGTATAAACATTTTTGCTAGCCAACACACATTTTTCTGAGCCTGCATAGGGAATAAATGTGGCTTTGCTTGCTTTAAAGTAGCAAAACTGGGGAGGGTGGGGGAAGAATGGGAGGATGGGTAGTAGAAACAGGACTTTAACCTACATATCCTGCTTGGGTTGCTTCTGAGTACCAGGAAGGCCACTAGGAGTTCCACTTACAGTAAGATTGCCTCAGGCTGTTGGAAGAAATTATGACGAGAACTTTAGGTATGATGGAACTACCTGGAATGGTGAGATTATTATCCTCTAATAAGGAAGGAGACAGAAGAGGCAGAGTCTAGGTACAGATTCCTTCATGTAGAGAGAGAATGAATTCACTCTGAGACAGGAGACCCCTGAGGCACCTGGACTTCTAGCAGTTAGTGATAAGGAGATTATTGTCATTACCCACAAAACAGTCATTTTAAAAAAAATTTTATAGGAGTATAGTTGATTTACAATATTGGGTTGGTTTCAGTTGTACAGCAGAGTGATTCAGTTATACATATAATACATATATCCACTCTTTTTGAGATTCTTTTCCCATATAGGTCATTACAGAGTATTGAGTAGAGTTCCCTGTGCTATACAGTAGGTCCTTGTTGGTTTTCTGTATTATATATAGTAGTGTGTGTATGTTAATCCCAAGCTCCTGATTTATCCCTCCCCACCTCTACGTTTCCCCTTTGGTAACCGTAAGTTTGTTTTCAATATCTATAAGTCTGTTTCTGTTTTGTAAATAAGGTCATTGTGACCTCACTGTTGTGGCCTCTCCCATTGTGGAGCACAGGCTCTGGACATGCAGGCTCAGTGGCCATGGCTCACGGGCCCAGCCGCTCCACTGCATGTGGGATCCTCCCGGACCGGGGCATGAACCCGAGTCCCCTGCATTGGCAGATGGACTCTCAACCACTGTGCCACCAGGGAAGCCCTATTTGTATCATTTTTTAAATTAGATTCCACATATGAATGATGTCATATTTGTCTTTCTCTGTCTGACTTACTTCACTTAGTATGATAATCTGTAAGTCCATCCATGTTGCTGGAAATGGCATTATTTTGTTCTTTTTTATGGCTGAGTAATATTCCGTTGTCTATATGTAATGCATCTTCTTTATCTACTCCTCTGTTGATGGACATTTAGGTTGTTTCCATGTCTTGGCTATTGTAAATAGTGCTGCTATGAACATTGGGGTGCATGTGTCTTTTCAAATTATGGTTTTCTCTGGATATATGCCCAGGAGTGTGATTGCTGGATCATATGGTACTGACAGTTCCATTTCTAACCCCCTTCTTCTTTAATGGTGGAGCTTTCCTCCTATTCGAGAAACTGAATATGCCAACATTCTCACCTTTGCATTCTCCCTTGCATCTAGGGCATGGGCATACATCCAACTCTGGGCAGTAGGGCCCAAGGGAAGTCTGCTGGGGGCTTCTGGGAAAGATTTTTCCGTCTAATAAAAAGAGAGACGTGCACATGAAACAAAACCCCACTTTCTTTTCTTGCTTCTGCATGTTTTTGTGTGAAGTCATGATACCTGGAGCTGTGGCAGCCATCTTGTGACTTGTGTGACAAAGACACTTCTTTTTTTTTTTTTTTTTTTTTTTTTTTTTGTGGTACACAGGCCTCTCACTGTTGTGGCCTCTCCCGTTGCGGAGCACAGGCTCCGGACGCGCAGGCTCAGCGGCCATGGCTCATGGGCCCAGCCACTCCGCAGCATGTGGGATCTTCCTGGACTGGGGCACGAACCCATGTTCCCTGCATCAGCAGGCGGACTCTCAACCACTGTGCCACCAGGGAAGCCCAAGACACTTCTTTAATAACATTGAGGATAACAGGGGGAAAAAAGAAAGAGCCAGGAATCTCGATATTTTTGAGTTACTGAGCCCACCCTCGAAAAACCTACCCCAAGACTTCCTGTTGTAGATGAAATTAAGCCCCTATTCCTTAAGCCACCTTTAATAGCAATAGTGTCACTCCTGCCACCGAAAGTATCCTATCTGAGAAAAGTGAGGGGAGGTCTGTTTATTGAAACATGGTGGTACCATCCCAGCACCCTCTAGGTAAGCCCTTGGAAAGTTGTCCCAAGTATCTGAGATGAGAGGACAGTGAAGGCCAGAATTCTTTTTAAAGGTGTATTACGAGCTCTAATCACTAGTGGGCCAAGAGCCTTACCCAGCACTACCATTTACAGAAGTACAAAGCCACTGCATGAGCACAGCTGCAGGGCATGTGGCTGCAGAAGGATGACAAGCAGGCTGGAAGAGGCCACCATGCATCAGAGCAAAGAGCAGAGAGACTGACCCCCAATCCAAGAGCGGTCAATGCATTGAAATGAGTGTCTTAGACACCTTGGGAAGGGAGGAGCTGTAATAATTTGGCAGGGGAAGAGAAGACTGTAAATACTAAACCATTTTGTTTGTTTCCCACGTTCTTGATTATACCACAAGGTTGGTGTGACTTGGAGAAACAAAGGGAAATCTAGAACAATGACTTCTTATATGAGTGTCTAATGTATCATAGGTGTGGCTCAGCAGAACAGAACATTTAAAAAGCCTTGGCAAGAGCCGTGGGCTTTAATTACATCGGATTATTTTAACGAAATACTATATAGAGACATGCTGCTCAGTGTTCAGGGTAGCGCCCCTGTTCATTCTTACTGAGTCTGGATGAATTTATAGGCAACTTAGAGTGTGAAATAGCTCTGGGGAATTCAGCCCATGTGCCCAACCCCAGAATTCTAAATTTTACAGCAGGCCACAATGAAAAATGGGGACAAGTTCTCTGGGACTGATAGGTGGCCCCAGGATTAACAGCCCTGGACAAAGATGGGATCCAAAGTGTTCCCTAGCCTCTGATTAACAGGTGCTATAGGTGAATGGTAAATTCACCATTGGGAAAGAAAGAGGTAACTAGCCTAGGCTCAGATAAATTTTAAAGTAGATAACAGGTGGTTTCTTCCTGTTCTATGGCAGATGGAACTGTGGAATAATAGGTTCAGACTTCCTTTGGAGAAAACACTCTCACTCTTATGTCACAGGCAGAAACAAGAGGGATAATGGTTAAATGAAGAAAAGAGATTACTTCTGTTTTTACTGGTGTTACTAGCCAACATCTGTGAAATAAAACCATTGGGTCTTCCAGCTTATCTGGCCCAAGTGTCAGTGCCACACAGACTGAGGCAACAAAGTAGAGATGGGAGGTGCAGACCTCTTTTTCTGGAAAAGGAGAGAGAAACTGTGATATCTGGAAAAGGAAATTGGTCTCTCGGTTTTGTTTTAAGATGGGAGAGACTGAATTACGTTTGTACACCAGGAAGAAGTCAGCAGAAAGGGGGCATTTGAAGGTTCAGAAGAGAGAAGGGGCGATGGCGGGGGGAGGAGGGGGCAGGAGGTAGATCCAGAGCATAGGTGAGGGAGATTAGCCTGGGGCAGAGAGAAGGGCACCTCTTTCCCTGAGCCTGGAGAAAGAAGAAAACGTGTGTAGAGGCTTATATCTGTCAGGATAAAGCTAGTTATGCTGTGGTAACAACCTCCAAAATCATCACGGTTTACAACGAGAAAGGTTGATTTCTCACTCACATTACACGTCCAGGCTAAAGCAGCAATTCCTGTGGTCATGCCTGAGTTTGATAGGACGAGATGTGGAAGAGGGACTTTGAATACGGGTGAACAATGCAAAAGAGAGGGGCTTTGAACATGGGCAAATGATATAATCTACCACAAGGTCCATCCTGCTTTTGTTAGTGATAGAAATAGCTCCATTCAGCCAGTAAATATTTACTAAGCCCCTGCTGTGTGCCTTGCACTACACTGTGGCTCCGAGAATAGACTTCTAAAAAAGACAGACCACTGCTCTCATAGCTATTATAGTTTGGGGAGTTCCTATTGATGACCTTGGTTTTTCTTACTTAGGGGACTCTATCGTCTGCTAAGAGGGAGAGAGTTGTTTGAGGGTAAAGAGTTTGAGGAGAGAGGTAAACATTTCAAAAAACTGCTGAGCAAAATGGGAAAGACTGCTGAATGGGGGGAATAAACGGACTGCCAGGCGGCACCGCATTGTCCTGCTGTGCATGACAGATTCATGGCTGTGTGATGTTTCCTACTGGTGCCCAGCAGCCTGGATACTCTAAGAGCAAAAAAGGTAAGGATCTGAGGGCCAGCTAGGAAATAAGGGGCCCACAGATGATGCTGACACTAGAAGGAACAGGGCTAGGTCTAGATAAGGAGGAAAATGAAGTCTTATGGGCAAATGCCGGGCAACACAGTTCCAGGAGGAGAGTGAGTGAGTGAACGAGAAAAGCAGGATATACTGACCAGAGAAAGCAAGGCTGCAATTTAAGGTTTCACAGGTGGAGCAGTTCTTGGTAGAGAAAAAGTCCAGGGTGTGGACGTTGGGTGGGAGGTGGTTGATCTTTGTCCAGGCCTTGATTGTTCCTTACAGGTTGTTCCTGTATTTAAGGGTCATATCTATATGCAGTTTTATCTTGATTTTACAGTCAATGCTGAATATACTGGTGATTATGAATTAGCTACCTGTATTGTTTTATTTCCCCCAACTCCAGATCCCAGTCACTTCATAGCTGCTTTGGAAAAGAACAGAGGACAAGTGTGACATTTCTTTTTGAAGTCTTCATGCTTCTTTGTACATTACTATGTATATACTAGGTGTTTCTCTATTCCTATTGAACTTAATTGTATTCCTTTTCCTGCTTCCTACTCAACAGCAAGAAACTCCTTTTGACATTGGGCTTCTATAAATGTTCAGCAACTTCAACAACTATCCTGTCTTGTTTTTTTTTTTAATTTTTCTTGGAGTATAGTTGATTTACAATGTTCTGTTAATTTCAGGTGTACAGCAAAGTGAATCAGTTATACATATACATATATCCACTTTTTCTTAGATTCTCTTCCCATATAGGTCATTACAGAGTAGAGTAGAGTTCCCTGTGCTATACAATAGGTTCTTATTAGTTATCTATTTTATATATAGTAGTGTGCATATGTCAGTCCCAATCTCCCAATTTATCCCTCCCCCCATTTGCCCCCTGGTCAGCATAAGTTTGTTTTCTACATCTGTGACTATTTCTGTTTTCTAAATAAGTTCATTTGTACCATTTTTTTTAGATTCCACATATAAGCAATATCATATGGTATTTGTCTGTCTGACTTCACTCAATATGATAATCTCTAGGTCCATCCATGCTGCTGCAAATGGCATTATTTCATTATTTTTTACAGCTGAGTAGTGTTCCATTGTATATATGAAACACATCTTCTTTATACACTCCTCTGTCCATGGACATTTAAGTTGCTTCCATGTCTTGGTTATTGTAAGTCATGCTGCAATGAACATTGGGGTGCCTGTATCTTTTCAAATAGTGATATATGCCCAGGAGTGGGATTGCTGGATCATATGGTAGTTCTATATTTCGTTTTTTGAGGAACCTTCATATTGTTCTCTATAGTGGTTGTACCAATTTACATTCCCATCAACAGTGTAGGAGGGTTCCCTTTTCTCCACACCCTCTCCAGCATTTATTGTTGATTTTTTTTTTTTGATGATGGCCATTCTGACCGGTGTAATGTGATACCTCATTGTAGTTTTGATTTGCATTTCTCTAGTAATTAGTGATATTGAGCATCTTTTCATGTGCTTTTTGGTCATCTGTATGTCTTCTTTGGAGAACTTTCTATTTAGATCTTTCACCCATTTTTTAATTAGGTTTTTTTTTTATATTGAGCTGCATGAGCTATTTGTATATTTTGGAGATTAATCCCTTGTCTATCACTTCATTTGCAAATATTTTCTCCCATTCTGTGGGTTGTCTTTTCATTTTGTTTATGGTTTCCTTTGCTGTGCAAAAGTTTTCAAGTTTAACTAGGTGCCATTTGTTTACTTTTTAAATTTTCATTACTCTAGCAGGTGGATCAAAAAAGATCTTGCTGCGATTTATGTCAGAGACTGTTCTGCCTATGTTTTTGTCTAAGAGTCTTACAGTATCAGGTCTTACATTTAGGTCTTTAATCCATTTTGAGTTTATTTTTGTGTATGGTGTTAGAGAATGTTCTAATTTCATTCTTTTACATGTAGCTGTCCAGTTTTCCCAGCACCACTTATTGAAGAGACTGTCTTTTCTCCATTGTATATTCTTGCCTCCTTTGTCATAGATTAGTTGACCATAGGTGCATGGGTTTATCTCTGGACTTTCTCTCTTCTTCCATTAATCTATATTTCTGTTTTTGTGCCAGTACCATACTGTTTTGATTACTACAGCTTTGTATCAGTAGTATAGTCTGAAGTCAGGGAGCCTGATTCCTCTAGCTCTGTTTTTCTTTCTGAAGATTGCTTTGGCTATTTGGGGTCTTTTGTGTTTCTATACAAATTGTAAGATTTTTTTGTTCTAACAACTATCCTTTCTCTAAGGAGATCAAAATGGTGCTCATCTCCAAATCCTGTAAAGTAAAATGGGAACATGGAAATGGAAACATAAGAAAACAGAATGGGAAAAGAGGGGGAAAATATTTTGAATGATTTCAAGAAAACCAGTCTTTAGTTTTCTTGAGATATAATTTATACACAATACAATTCACCAATTTTAAGTATAGACTTCAATTAATTCTGACATATGCGAACAGTTGTATAATCACTATCACACATATCATTTCCTTTACCCCAAAATGTTTCCTCATGCCCCCTTGCATTCAGTCAGCTTCCCTTAGCCTCAGCCTCTGACAATCACTTTCTTTCACACTAGTTTTGCCTTTCTAGAATTTTATATAAATCAGATCATACAGTATGTAGCCTTTTCTTTTCAGCTTCTTCAAGGAAACCAGTCTTCTGTTGATGATATGAAAGCAGCTGATAGGTTAGGAAAGGCAAGGAAAATAACAAAGTTCACCAGTCCAAGTGCCCATCAACTTTGGCTTCATCCTAAGTAATGATTCCTGAGAAAAAAATTGAGTTTTTTGTGCTAGTTACATTTTTCTAAAACTCATTAAAAATAAATACGTAATGATTGAAATAAAAATGCATATCTATGTACCACTGGTATGTACCACATACTACCATCAGTGATAAAAACTCTCTTAGGAAAACGCTGCATGAAAATACCTCGACAGTCTTTTATAGTCCTAACAGTCTCATTCTCTCAGTCATTGATTGTGGCCATTGAGTCTAAAAGTGGCCATCAGTAAAATTTATAAATAATTATGACATCCAAATCCCCACTCATAGCATCATAACATGTACACATTTTCCTTCCTTTGCCCAGGAAAATAGTTGGTTAGGAGATTGTAGCACAGTCAGACCACAAGACCATAGAAAGTGTACCAGAACATTTTGTAATGGAAGGTCTATGAACAATCCATGTATGTATGCTAATTCTTCCTGTATGTGGGTTACATTTACTCTATCACTTCTATACTTCTAGACTTAGACTCAGCAGTTTTCTGTGCGTCTCTATGTGATTGTAGAGGACCCAGCAAACTGAGTCAGGGGTGGGCAGCGCTGATAATCAGATTCACAAAGACCCATGTCTTTCTGTAGATGAGACCTTTTCCTTACAAAATTAGAACTCTGGGGTGTCCCCAAAGGTCCATGGAAGTTTGAATAAGAAAAAGTTTTAAGCTTAATTTAAAAATTCCTCTTTTACATTTGTCTTCGTGACAGCTTTTGCTCCTTGGTAAGGCTAGAGAAAGTTATGTAGGGTAATGGATAGGACCATTGTCAGGAGTTCCAGGTGGGTGAATCCCACACCTACTTCTCCAGTGTTATTACTGAGGTGAACTCAGGTTTGATTAGAATATCCGAGGCAACTTTGAAATACAAAAGTGTACTAAAGGCTGTCTGGAAGGGTGTGTGGAAACAGGATGGTGCAGGAAAACCCACTTTGATCAAATGTATGTCACAGGCCTTTCATAGCTCTCTGAGGAAGATAGACAAGGAGCTGGATGCCCAATTCACCAAGCTTGACTGGCTGTTTGGTAGGAATGGCAGATTAATCCAGGACTTTGAACAAAGTGAGGGGGCCCATTTGAGTCTTTGTTTTCGTCATTATTTGTCATGTTGCGGGGACCTATGAGAAACAGTTTTTCAGATCTTTTATATGCTACTAGATAAACATACTAAATGCTAGCTGTTAAATTGTCCTTCAGGGGAGGCCGTTTCAAAATGAAACCTTGACTTTGTATTTGCTGATAATTTCATAGTTGTAAATCCTGACTAAGAATTGTTCCTGCATAACCATGTAGTTACATATAGAGTGTGTCTAATTCTACCTTAGACAAATGGTGATTTTCTTTGGGTAACATGACTTCATTTTCCTCTCTGGAGACTGCTGTGAGGGTTTAAGTTGCTAATATGGGTGCAGGCTTTATAAGTTTCTGCGTTTAACAAGCAATGCCAGTGTAATATTAACATTTTCACTTGAACTGATATTAAGCCTTTTCACCTTAAAACTGTAAATTCAGCTCAAAGAATGCAGTTCAAATTTTATTTTGCTTTTTAAAAAAAATGCTACCATAAACAAAGCCCTCTTTGTAATCAGAATTCTTTTTTTTTTTCCTGCATAAGGTGCATAGAACAATGGTCAGTTATATACATACATGGATTCCAGGAAGCTAAGCAAAAAGCATTTGTCATTTAAGTAAAGTAGGTTATAGAAATTTTAAATGAATGAAGGAAACAAAGCTCCAAATTAAGAGGAGCAAAAAGGATCATTTTTCTTCTTTGAATGCCACTGCTTAAACTAATATAACAGAATCTCCCCTAACAAAATTTTTAATATTTTAATTATTTAAGTGGTTTTAAAAGTAATTTTCCCTAGTAAACACACGTAAGGTCAACCAAAAAAGCCTCGTTTGTCTTAAACCTTGTTGTTGAAAATAATTGTAAACGCATTAGCATTTTTCACTACCTTGGTGAGTGCCTAGGGATATCTCACTACTTCTGTGATCTTTGCTTGTACTGCATCTACCAATAGATGGAGGCATTTGTCACGAATCTGTACTGACTCCGTGACATTGTCTGGACTGAAGTTGCTTTTAATTGAAGCGGTGTCAGTTTTCGGGCAATGAAACTCTCAATTCACAGCCTCCACCCCGACCCCCCACCCCCATAAAATGAGACTTTCACTAATTTGAATGACAGTCTGTAAAGTGCCCGTACTGGTTTTCATTAAATCGCTTTTTCCCAGCTACTTGTATCTTGTAAAACCTAAATCTTAAAAAAAAAAAAGCAGCTATTGATCATGGGGACAAAGGGAATCTTAGTTTTACGCAAAAAATGCAACCACGTATGGGAACTGCGCAAATGGATGGTCCGCATTTGGCTGAAGTCATCCGACGTCGTCTCACTGGCTTTTTTATTTCCAGGTTGCCAACCCGTTTCCCAAGATTGAGCGATTACAACGATGACAAAAGTCAGTCTCGCACCCTGTCAAAGACTTGGCTCGTTGCCATTTACTTCTCGGCAATATTAGATTCAACTAGGTCTTGTCCTCTGATTATCTGTGAGGATTGAATTCAACCCCCGACCTTGGGCGCAGTCTATTTTCTCGGGGAAAGGCTAAACATCCTCAAAGGATCAAGAGCTCAGCCATAGAGCCGGAGGAAAGCGGAGTCGTTTCGTCAGATTAAAGGGGCCCTCCAGACCTAGTCCTCACCGCAGCTCTTCAGATTTTAAAGCGAGGGTTAGGAGGACCAGGAGGGACACGAGGGATGGAGGCAAAAGGCTCGATCCTTAATCCGAGCCAGAGACAAAGGTGAGTAACTGCGCGAGGGGGACGGGGAGACGGGCAGAGGGGGAGGCTCCTTGGCCCCTAGCCGGGTGGCGTGACTTCAAGAGGACTCAGAAAACGGGCCAGGACTGGGCAGGATAGGAAGGTGCCAGCGGGGCGGGCGAACCGGCTAATCGCAGAGGTGGCGAGGCTGGAAACGCCCCCTCCCGGCCCCGCCCCACTGCGCCGGGCAGTGAAAAAGAAAGCCAAGCCGGCGCCCAGGTCAAGGGCCGGGGCGGCCCCGCAGCCTCAGGCTTCCCGGGATGGGCGTCTCCGAGAAGGGAGCTTGCCTCACGTCCTACCCGCCCCGCCCCCCTGCGCGCTGCGCACGCGCGGCCTCGCCCCGCCCCTCGCGTCCCCGCCGGGGCGATGGGGCCGGGGCGATGGGGCGGGGGCGGGGAGCCGGAGTGAGGAGGCCGCCGGAGTCCCTAGACTGCGAGCGCGCGCGCCACCTCCCCCGCCGCGTCACGGCTCCCAGGCCCGCCCTCCTCTGGTCCCTCCTCCTGGCTCTGTTCCCCCCTCCTCTCACCCTCCCCCTCCGACAGAGCGGTGACTTAAGCAACGGAGCGCGGTGAAGCCCATTTTTCTCCTTCCTCGCAGCCGCGCCGGGCAGCCCGCGGCGCGCGGCCCCTACACTCTAGCCCGAGATGAATGCTGCGGCAGAAGCCGAGTTCAACATCCTCCTGGCCACCGACTCGTACAAGGTAGAAGCTTGGGGCGGGGGCAGGTGACGGAGGAAGAGAGGGCGCGACGGGGACCAGCGCGAGGCTGCGGGGCAGGGGCGGCCGGGCTGGGGTCGTGGCTCGAGGCGGCCCCTAGGGAAGGCGCGGCGGCGGCAGCGACTAGGGGCAGGTGAGGCTGGCGCCGCAGTGGGGAGGAGGCGGATGGAGGAGGGATGGAGGAGGGATGGAGGGATAGACGGCTAGGAGGCGGGGCCTGGGGGTGCGTGGTTGGGGGGGGGCGCGGCGAGGGGCTGAGGCGGGCCCGAGCTGGTGCCGCGCGCCCGCTGCCCGGGACTCGGGGCGGCTCAGCTCGGCTCGGCTCAGCGGGCCGGCGGCCGGGGTGGCTGGGGCGTCACCGGCTGAGTTCACGCCTTCCGCAGGAGCGCGGCCTTTTGGCCTCGGGCCGGGCTGGGTGAGGGCTCGCCCGAGGAGCGGGTCAGTTAGGTAACGGCCCCTGGGGTTCCACGGTGGAAAGAGTGAGCCGGGTTTGAGAAGTGGGGTTTCCCCCGCGGAGCTGAGTCGAGCGCGCTCACCCTTTAGCCGGCAGGTACGCCCCTTCCCGAGGAATGGGTGGGCGAAGTCCTAGTAGGGGTGCCAGAGCAGCCAGCCACGTTCTGCCTGTGGCCCGGGTGCGGAGGACACTTATCTGTCCCTGGTAGCCCTGCTGGATTCCCCCGTCCCACTCCACTGGGCTCCGTTTCAAACTCCTTTGCTCCTGGTGATCACTCACGCTCGTTATCTCTTGGAAAGGCCGATCTGCCCTTTATTCCTTTAGGACCACTACAAGATTTCTGTGAAAAGGAAAGTGAAACACGAGGTGTTAAAGGAACTGTAGTTAACCTTGGAGAACTTGTTGAGAGAGAAGCGACACAACATTCTCTTACTATGGCTATTGGACGCTTGCATGTATAGCTGACCCGTTAATTTTTTTTGAAACTCACACACATTAGTAAAGGGAAGAGTGATTAAAGAGAAATCCGGCAAATATCCTTTCCCCTAGTTTCCAAATTATAGGAAATAAACTGGATTATACTTTGCTAACAAGCTTTGTTAGCCAGGACACCTAAAAGATGACATGTCAGACTGGAAACTCCACTTTCGCAGAATAAATTTTCGTTTTTACTTGAGCAGCATGGTAGTTTGGAATATAGTGATTAAAGCATAATGTTTTCAAATTTTGGTTTTTGTTGCTTTTTGGTTTTTCTTAAATATTCCAATAAAGTATTTTGGAGTATCCCATTTTACTTAAGTCTCTGTTGAACTTTCCTTCCCAGCTGGTTTAAGATTCTACTTATGATAATTTAGGTAGGTTATTATTTAAAGTAGAACCAGGTTTCTTTAACAAGTGGTCTTTTAAATGGAATTTTAAAGTGGAAATCTACATAATTGCAAGGATATCATAGTGCTATCAAGGATATTTTTACTTGTGGTCTCTTAGTTCAATTACAGAATGGTCTCATGCATAGTTTTCTAGAGCTTGATCCTTAACTAAATCTTTAAAATTTCAAATTTTTTAATGTAGTAACTTATTTTATTGAAAATGGGAAATGTAAACGGAGGTTTATTGGTCCAACTTTAAAAAACACAAAACAGACGTTTAAAGTGTATGTTCAGGGCTTCCCTGGTAGCACAGTGGTTAAGAATCCGCCTGCCAATGCAGGGGACATGGGTTCGATCCCTGGTCCGGGAAGATCCCTCGTGCAGCGGAGCAACTAATCCCGGGGGCCACGACTACTGAGCCTGCGCTCTAGAGCCCCCGAGCCCCCGCTGCTGAAGTCCGTGCGCCTGGAGCCCGTGCTCTGCAGCAAGAGAAGCCACCGCAATAAGAAGCCCGCGCACGGCAACAAAGGCCCAACACAGCCAAAAATAAATAAATACAATAAATACAATAAATAAATTTAAATAAATAAATAGATTCATTTCTGTAATCTTATACTTTATTATACATAATGATGAACTAAGGAAATAGGTAAATGTGGTTGTTTCTTCCGTTTTTATCCTGGGTTCTTGTTATAAATGAAAAAGACACTTAAGTGTTAACCATTTATATTTTCAAAATGGTTTAAACATTACAAAACAGTGTGCAAGCCTCTTTAGTTTGTAGTTCCTCTGGCCATTATATATAAGGAATGTAAATTGCTTTAACATCAGTTTCCTGGGATGAAAGGTAAGAGTGGTTATCTTAAAGTTTTCTAATCTGCTAGCAAGGCATACTTAACTGCACTATCAGAATTTGCGTCTATTTAATAAAGTTTATTCCTGTACATTTTCAAATTAGACCGGTATATTTTATCCCCTTTCGAATATAAAACCTTTTAAGAAGATTATCATCTTCGTAAGATATTTCATTTCCCTCCCTCCCCCACAAAAAAACCCTCAAGAGGATTCAGTCAGGATGATATGTTTTATAACAGTGGTTTACAGCAGTACAGTAAAATAAGTAGTGTATTGCACACTCACAATTTAGTCTTTTAAGTTTCATTTTCCTTACACTTTTAGTGGTCCTTATAGCCTGTTTATCATTTTCAGCTTTTTATCTTCTTAGATGAAGAGGAGACAGAAATGGTAATCTTGAGTCTAGAAGTAGTGAAATTACACTTTAATTAGGAAATTACATGAGAATGTTACATGTATATCCTTATCAGTACTTGCATACTGTTGGCCAGTTAAAGTAGGGAGCTAACAGCTTTAGATGTAATGGTGGAAGAGAGCAGAATATTGTTGATGTATTTTTTCTAGAACTGAAGCAAGGATAATTGGCTGTCTAGGCACTAGAGAAAGGTGTTTTGCAAGTAGATGGGATAGTGTCCAAGCACATGACAACATGTGGGAATTTTGTTTTCACTTGTATCCTTTCCAGAGGGACCAGGACAATTTGGGCCAAAGGAGAGGCATTTAAGATATATATTCATTTCTGTAATCTCATACTTTTTTATACATATTGATGAACTAAGGAAATAGGTGAATGTGGTTGTTTCTTCTATTTTTATCCTGGGTTCTTGTTACTAATGAAAAGGACACTTAATCTTAAGTGTTAACCATTTGTGTTTTCAAAATGATTTAAAGGAAAATTATGTACTGTGTTATACTTACATTGTGCTAAGCCAGCTAGAGAAAGGTGTGTTTGGGCTGGCCTTAGCCATTGCAGTGCTTAAAAAGCATTTGGAACTTTTTTTGTAAAAGAGACAGGTCATTTTTTTCACTTATTTCTGGGATAGCCATTGATCAGTTTCTGAATGACCAGATCATTAAGAGATTTATTTCTGTTCCATTCTTCCTTCCCCTCCTATGCAGATAACGTTTGTAACAAACTACAGCAGGGAATCATTTTAACATTTCTGAACATTTTACCTGTTAGCAGATTAAAATGGATGATGTTGTCAATTGAGCCCTAGTTGGAAAAAATAATGTATGGCAAAAGAAAATAATCCCTAAGCAATTTACAGTTTACCATGTTACTTATGAAATGTGCTGTCCAGTGTGGGTTGCTTCTCAAAAGGTCATTTAAAAATGGTTATCTAGAACTCAGCACATTTTCATGCATTAATTTAATAAATATTGGAGGCCTACTAGATATTATAAAATACGAAAGATGTCCCTTACAATCTAAGATGGGTGAAAGTTGATTTTAGAAAAGTTATAAGAGGCTGTATAATTCATGTATGATGATTAAGCACCCAAGTTAGCTTTTTAAAAAAAGAGCTTGCTTCCTCATTAGTAGCGGACTAACAAATCTTAATTTGGGGCTTTTTGGAGGAAAAGATTTGGGGATAGATGAGAATCTTATGGGCAAGTTAGTCCTGCCTTGGACTTTTAGCTACGCAGTGTATTCCTCTGAGCTGTTCCTATTTTTCATAGTTGCTTCTCTTTCACCGCTTCTGAACAGGCACTTAAGTATGGTCACAGCAGCAGCCTAAGCCTTGTGAGACATGTGGTCCTGCTGCAGTTTGTATGTCAGAGAGTACCTGTTCATTCTTAGGATAGAGTTTTTCCAGTAAGTTTTATATTATAAATTATGGGAAAAACCCAGGCAACAGAAATAAAATCCTGTATGTAAATCATGAATATACCTCATAGGAAGATTGGATTAGGTCAGTAATAATTGTAGAGTATCTTGCAAAACAAAAATACTAGAAACTGGTATCCATTTTGTCAGTTTATGAAATCTCTCTTAAAGGTGTGGCAAAAAAAGGTACAAGTTGCCAGGAACTCTGCCCGATTTAAGGGAAGAGGCAGCATAGTGATAATGGCTGGTTTTACAATTTATCCCCTTCACCAAAATAATGTAATCCAAAAATCCTTAAGTTGTGTTTTGAAGTTATTATTGCTTCAAAAGCCAAATAGTGATGAATTATTTTCTGGGGCAACAGAAGTCCAGGGCTTGACAAATCTTGAAGAATATTGAAAAGAGGAAAGAATCAGTTATGATTTTTGCTGTTTCTGGCACATTATCTTTGAAGAGGCAGAGTCTTAGCTAATGTAAGTGCCTCTTATGAGTACCCTTAGATATTACATAGGTAACATAGCTTAGTTTGTGACTTTGGGTCTGTTATTCCATGTGCTCTTCCGTACACATGGTGCTGTTAAAATGTTGGCTTGTGATTATTTCTTAGTGATTAACTGTAAAAGGAGATTAGTAGTAGTTGCCTTTGGTCATGTGATCCCATTGTGGGAGGAAAGCTCTTGGAAATATATCACATCACCCTTATGGGAAATCTAGAGAAGCTCAGGAGAAGATCATACTTTGCTCTCACAGAAAGACTCTATGCCACTTAAATATTTCTCATACCTCTCTTGAACTGTTACACAGGGATATCTGGGATTGCAGTTGTTAGAAGCTTATTTTTTCATGAAGTAAATCAACCACATAACTAACTGTGAAACTGAGTTTTATTAGAAGAGCTACATTTTCCTGTGTGCCTCTGTTCTTTACCACGCATGTATTTATGTACTGGCAGTACTCTGTTAGTTGTGGAAGGCTATGCCACTTGAGGAGACATTTTTAGGGGTAATGTTTGCTGAGGATATTATGAGAAATTGGTTTTTTTCTCTTCATCTTATAAGTAATTTTAAATTTATTGTACACCTATTTTCTCTAGTGATGTAAGTCAAAGCAGTGCTGAAAAACAACATGATTTAAGGGCTCCCTTTTGGCAGGTCACTGTAATTTTGAATATTATGAAACTTTTTTGTTAGTGTTTACTTAACATATTTAAAACTAAGCTCTTGACTTCCCTACCCAGTCCTTCCATGGCTTTCCCCATCTCAGTAAATGGCACCATTATTCACTCAGTTGCTCAAGCCAAAAATCTAGGAGACATCCTTCATTCCTTCCCCTCTTTATTCCCAAATCTAATCTATCAGCCTGCTTCTCCAAAGATACTGAGCCAGTCTCTCACCTAACCTAGTCTTTGGCAGTAGCCTCTTAATGCTCTATGTGCACTCTGTTCACCCCGTAATCCATTCTGCATCTCTGCCAAGCTGATCCTTGTCAAATGTGAATCAGATCATACTCACTCCAGCTTAAAGCATGCTAATGGCTTCCCACTGCACTTCAGGTAGAATGCAAGCTCCTTGGTAGCCTGGGAGCCTTACATGATCTTGTCCCTGCATCTCTCTCTCTCCAACCTTACCTTGTGCCTCCTCCCCACTCTCTGAGCACCAGCCTCAGTGGTCTTCATTCTCTTCTGTCCCGGAAGTCAGGTTATTTCCTATTTCCTCATCATTTACATCTTGCTCACATGTTACTATCTCAGAGAAGCCTTCTTGGCCTCCTCTTTAGTCTCCTAGGCCCCTTCTAGTCAATGATTTTCTTTTAATTTTTCATAGCATCCATCTAGCTCAAATTATTTTGTTTATGATCTCTCAGCCCTCACTAGCCCTATGAGAGTAAGGACTAGTCAGTCTATTTTACTTCCCCATCCTCAGCATCTGAAACAGTGCCTGATACACAGTTGGTACAGAGTATATATTTGTGAATGCATGAACTATTTATAAAATAACAATTTATTGATTTGTATTTCTGCTATATCATCTCTTTTTCTGGTGAAAGTTCAAGGGGCTCAGGGTGATAAGTTTAGCAGAAAGTAAAATGAAGAGGACAGTAAACCTAGCAAAACTAGAATTATCTATTGGCTGTATTCTTAGAAAATATTTACTAAGAAGCTCTGTTTAAAATTTTTTCCCATTAAAACAATGTGTATATGCCAATATAAATAGATTTGAATAATACTATTTTATTCCTCTTTAAACATATTGGGTGTGAGTAGGTGGTTGATAGTAAATTATGTTTCATAGTTAATTGCCAGAGTTTGCCTTATGTGACTTAGATTCTTTTTATTTATTTATTTATTTTTGTGGTACGCGGGCCTCTCACTGCTGTGGCCTCTCCCGTTGTGGAGCACAGGCTCCGGACGCGCAGGCTCAGCGGCCACGGCTCACGGGCCCAGCCGCTCCGCAGCATGTGGGATCTTCCCGGACCGGGGCACGAACCCGTGTCCTCTGCATCGGCAGGCAGACTCTCAACCAGTGCGCCACCAGGGAAGCCCGTGACTTAGATTCTTTAGCTAAATTCTGAAACAGTTTTCTTAAGTTTCTCCAAAGATTTTAGAAGTCATACTTCATTTCTAATTAAGCCTAGACAATTTTGTATTTTTAATAACGTTTGTTTTCAGAGAGGCATTCTGAATATTTTTGCAAGGGTTTTAAGTACCATAATTAAAGAATACAACTGAAGTAAAGCTTTAAAATTATAAATATATTTAATTATTGTCCTGAACAGGAACTGTATTTGTATGATGGAAAATTTTTAATATACTTTTAGACCAAAATGGAGTTAAATAGCTTAGGGACGACTTCCATTCAGCTTTTGACTGCTTGGTCTACTCAGAAGATGAAAATAATTCATTTGCCTTCTAATATTTTTAAATCTGATACAGGAAAAGTAAATTTATAAAGATGCACCATTAAGTATCTGAACTGTAAAGAAGGTCAACGTAACTGTTGAGACACAGCTATGAATCTGATTTTATTCAAATTTTACTTCATCGTGGTTGACTTTTCTTCCACCTCACCGCTTATTCCCACTAAGGGAATTGGAGTTATTTAGATTATAAACTGGACATTTTCGTTTTTATATACATCTGGGGTACATTTTCAAGTGGTGATATATTTTTCTAATCAGTTTCTTAAGTAGTTAAAGTAGTAGTCATTTATTACTATGGTATTGTTCATATATATACATGTTTTTGCATTTTAGTGAATCGGCTAGTGGACTTAAGTGCTTTGGATTCTGTATTAGCTATTTCACTTAGCTACTTCTTAAATCTTAAACTTACACTGGTATCAGTCTCTGGGTTCTGACTTTTAAAAAACTGACATATACTTGTGGGTTTTGATGAGGCCTCCGTATACCTTGTAGTATATAGATACGTGTACCTGAGCAAAACAGAAAGTTCCAGCTCTCTTACCTGACTTAGGCAATCAAACCACATATTAACATAAAGATTCACCTCCAAGATTACCTATAAGCTGCATCAGGGTGCTATTTTTATAGAGTTGCAATTTGCTTCTATTAGAAAGGAAACATTTTAAACACTTGTGACTTTTTTTTCTCTCTGTACTCGTTTTAGAATTTTTGTGCAAAGCCACAAAGTTTCTTTAGGTTAAAACCAAGATTTACTAGGATTGAGATTGTGCAGCCAAACAAGGAACAACACATTCGTTTTCCTAAACTTGAGATCAGAGCTAAACAGAAAAAATGGTTTATGTTCACAGTGGTCATTCATGAAACTTGGTCTGCAAAGATTTATTCCACCATTACCCTGACTCACCACCCTATCCTTAAGCTTTAAGGCATTATTAATCCTCTTCTTTCAAATGGGAAAATACACACTATTCTTCCAGTTATTTTTTATTGGTAAAATGTTGTAACCATATTAAGATATAATAAAATTCAAATTATAACGAACACTTTTTTTTCCTTAAAACAAAAACAAAAATTTTCAACAGTGGCTCTTACCCAAATTCATGGAAAAGAAAGTTGTGATAATGCCTCTTCATATCTTTAAATTCATAAGGATTTGATGTTGCATTGGATAGGCATTTATTTCCCAATTCAGAGGTAATTTGAGAAAAAGAAAGATGACAAAACAGGATATTTTTTCCACTGCTGCTGCTATTGCTTTCATCCAGGTTTTCACAGTGTCATTATGAAGACTAGAAGGGGTCATTTTCATTACCTCATTATACAGATGAAGCAGAGTCGTGAGAAGTCATTGACTATTGACTTGTCAAGAGTTCCACACTTAAATAGTAACAGTACCAAATTCTGCTTTTAGTTCATTCTTTTATATCATGTGTTTGTCCCCCTGCAGCTGCTTCTCTTTCCCGAATGAAGGCTGTTCCCCAAGAGTAAATGAGATCTTGGTATTTTTTTTCCAGATGTCCAGGTTAGAGGGCTTGTACTTCCTTAAGTTCAGTCCATTTGTTTATAAAATTTAATACTCTTCTGTGGTTTTGAATTTAAGATACTGAACTATTAAAAGTATCTTAATAAGCATGATACTTACATTTTATTCCTTATAGCCAGGAGAAGAAGCTGATCAATAGCAAATAAATATAGTTTCTCTGGTTTTAAATAATTTCAAGCTCTTTTTATCGTAATTTACATTCTATTCTTCTGGTATTTTCTAATTCAGGTATTTTCTCTTTCATATAGGTTACTCACTATAAACAATACCCACCCAACACAAGCAAAGTTTATTCCTACTTTGAATGCCGTGAAAAGAAGACAGAAAACTCCAAAATAAGGAAGGTGAAATATGAGGAAACAGTATTTTATGGGTTGCAGTACATTCTTAATAAGTACTTAAAAGGTATTGTTTTTCCTGATATGTTTAAAACACTGATTTTATATACCTCATCATAGTTTTCCTCCTATATTGTTGTATTATTATTTTAAGTACCTTTTTGAATAGCCTAATTTTGATTTTTTTTTTTTTTTAATTTATTTTTGGCTGCATCAGGTCTTCATTGCTGCACCCGGGCTTTCTCTAGTTGCGGTGAGCAGGGGCTACTCTTCATTGCCATGTGCGGGCTTCTCATTGTGGTGGCTTCTCTTGTTGTGGAGCACGGGCTCTAGGCACGCGGTTCAGTACTTGTAGCTTGCGGGCTCTATAGCACAGGCTCAGTAGTTGTGGCGCACGGGCTTAGTTGCTCCGCGGCATGTGGGATCTTCCTGATCCAGGGCTTGAACCCGTGTCCCCTGCTTTGGCAGGCGGGTTCTTAACCACTGCGCCACCAGGGAAGCCCTAGTTTGATATTTATTTAATTACCCTAACTATTTTAGGGGTTCTTTTGGAATTTTTAGAAATCTGTTAATTTGAAAGCATTAAATTTTATAATTTGATGTATGTGCTTGGTGTTCTAAATATGACAAAGATTTCCCGAAACTTATAAGATTGGGAATAAATTTAGAAAAGTGAATAATTTTCTGAGGCTAATCTGGTTTGTTAATAGACTTTAGTCATTAATTCAAAATAAAGGATTTGTTACTGACCTGGGAACTCATTTTGAATTGTAGTAGCAATTAGAATATGTTTTGCTAGTCAGTTTACCTTAAAGGCCTATTTTTCAAAACTACCTGTAACGGTGGACTTAGTCTCAAATGCATTTTTTTTAAGCTTTTGGCTGCACCCCACGGCATGTGGGATCTTAGTTCCCAGACCAGGGATCGAACCCTTGCGTCCTGCATTGGAAGGCAGAGTCTTAACCACTGGACCATGGGGAAGTCCCTCAAATGCATTTTAAAGAAGAAAAAAATCCCTGAAATAATTTCTGTGCTTTCTTATTTGAAAGTCTATTTCTAGTCTTATTTTGTAATGGTATTTGGAGGGGTGGGGGGGAAACAGTTCCCAAGGTTTTTATACATTTTGGAAAATTTCATTTCTAACCTTTTCAAATAAAAGTAATCTCAGAATTGAATACGGAATAACTTGAATTTTATGCAGATAATGACTTTTTTCTATAACCTTAGCAATTTTAAGATCAGATAGTTCAGATATGTTATACTATTGAAAATCTACTTTGATATTCAAAGTACTTCATTGCAACAAGATTACCCAAGATATTTTAAATGAGTTTACTAGCGATCTTATTTAGAGAAAGTTACCAAAGACTAATGTCACACTTCAATTTTCTACAGCTTAAAAACTTTTTAAAATGTTACTTGTTATTAATCACAACTAAAATATATTGTCTGTTATAGGCCAGCATTATTCTAAGTGCTTTGATTCAGATGTCTTAACTCATTTCGTCCTCATAACCACTCTAAAAGTAGATACTCTACTATTATCTTCATTTTACAGATAAAGTTAGCTAAAAGTGTATTTGGAGGGCTAAAACTTAGGCATTGTAAAAATTATTGGATTATCAGCCCCAAAGACATCCTTTATGAATAAAGTGAGCAGATTCACCTGGAAAGCCACCTATCAAACAAAAGCTTACTCTCAAATCTGAAGACTGTATAAATTAATAGAGATTTTTTTTAAATCTCCCCAAAGTTAATTTATTACTGTGATTTTTTAAAAATACTATACATGTAATAATCTCTTCTATTGCAAATTTGCTTTTCAAATAAGAAATTAACATTTATGCTTAGAGCGAGTGGTTAGAAGTGCAAATTCCTTTTCTGACTCTGCTGTTGACTCTGGGTGAATCATTTAACCTCAGTTCGTGTTTTTTTAATCCACAGAATGGGCAAAATAGCTAGAGACATTAATCCTATGACAACTCAGCAACTCACAGCATGCCTTTAGAAATGTAAACAGATGTTTATTTTTTTAGGTAAAGTAGTGACCAAAGAGAAGATCCAGGAAGCCAAAGAGGTGTACAAAGAGCATTTCCAAGACGATGTCTTTAATGAAAAGGGATGGAACTACATTCTTGAGGTAAAAAATGGTTTCATGTTTTGACCTATGTATTTTGGTTTTGCTTTTAGTTCAGAATTTCTTGCCATGGAATTTGAATAGAAGATTAGACTATACACAACACAGGTATTCAAACCTTGAACAACACAGGTTTGAATTGCATGGGTCCACATACATGTGGAGCTTTGTCAGTAGTAGACACTGCAGTACTACACAACCTGTAGCTGGTTGAATCCGCAGATGCAGAACCACAGATACAGAGGAACCACAGTTACTGAGGGCTGACCGTAAGTTATACATGGATTTTTGACTGTGCAGAGGAGGGTGGGTGCCTCTAACACACACATACTAGGGTCAACTGTAATTATAACTCTTTTCTGTCTGTGACCCTATAAATATAATGGCTATTTAGACATTCTTGTGAAAAGTTAATGGTAATGTTTAATTCTTTTTTTTTCTGGTAACACGTCATTAGTATCTAAAATCTATAGCATAGCTAAGTAATTTGTTATAATATGTATTACAATTTAAGTAACATTTTTCAGAAAGGTAATTTAATCCTTTCTTTGAAAATACATTATAATTAAGAAAGAGCATGGTTATTTGGCAATTTGCAAATTTAAGCCTATTTTCTGGACTGTATATTATCTAAGAAAATAGATAACTGTGAGTCTGTCACTATGCAATACTTCTAGGACATTTCCCTTACTGAATAGTTAGAAGAATGGTTTGGTGCAAATCTATGAAGTTAGTTTTCATTCTTTATTGTATTGTAATATTCCTACCTAACATGTTTGGATTCCTTGCTTAAACTTTTGGGCATCCAAAGACATGGGAATTGAGTCATAAGTGTTGAATGTCCCCTGATGGTTTTCTCTGTTACAAAGATAGGTTGGGAATGGGATCTATTTGACACCTTGCTATGTTAAGTGTTCATTATCTTTAAAATGAATGTCTTGGGCTTCCCTGGTGGCGCAGTGGTTGAGGGTCCGCCTACCGATGCAGGGGACGTGGGTTCGTGCTCCAGTCCGGGAGGATCCCACATGCCGCGGAGAGGCTGTGCCCGTGAGCCATGGCCGCTGGGCCTGCGCGTCCGGAGCCTGTGCTCCGCAATTGGAGAGGCCACGGCAGTGAGAGGCCCGCGTACCGCAAAAAAAAAAAAAAAAAAAAAAAAGAATGTCTTTTTCATTGTAAAGTATCAAACACAAAGTAATTAGAAATACTTTAATTTTCCTGCCTGTATCGTAATATTGAATTTTACTGTTTGGTAATTATTGGTCTTTGAAGAAGTTGAGTAAGCACGCTGCTAGTTTTCCCATATCTTGAGTAAGATCAGTAAAATATGTTGGCTAACATATTTTGGTCATGTTGGCTAACTCATTTGGTTGGCACTTAACCCATTTGGTTTGGTGTGAGGATTATAGTTATAGGCAAGTTAAGTGCTATGCTTAGTAATAGAATTCTCAGTGGTCAGGGTGGTAAATCTTTTTATTTTATATTCAGAGAATCTTAGGGATTCATAGATTCCCTAGAGATAATCTTGTGTAACCCCTTTTACAAGCATGGAGTCTGAGACCTTGAGATTCTAAATGACTTGCCCACAGTTTCCTACCTGCTTTTGCATCCAAGCTAGGATTTTAAGGCATTATTCTTTCTGCTCTAACATGATTTTTTTTTTATCTCGTTACCTTGTCCCAAATCACATAAATAAACCTTACTAGCCAAAAGTTAGCCACAGCTTTTAACTTTAAAAAGGAGGAGGTGTAATTAAATATCTAGTAACATACCATGTAGCCACTATATCCTCAGCCTAATTTGGGAGAGAATTGTTGCACTTGGATATTGACTGCCAAAGCTCTAGAAAGTATAGTTATGATTGGTCTGTCTACTACCAAAATGGTATCAGGTCTACTACCAGTATAGAGAAAAACTATTTAAGATTCTTCTACTGGCAAGGAGTGCTCTCTTTTTCTTTTTTGTTTTTTCATTTTGTTGTGCTCTCTAATAGCAGTCCATTATTTTATCTTTCAGTCTTTAGCCTTTCTTTTATGAAAGTGACCTACTTAGAAGAAAGATAGTGCTCTTAGAATATGTTGGAATAAACTCTTGTCTTTTTTTTGGAAAGAATAGGAAAACAACTTTTTTGTTTTGAAATCAGTTTGAAATTCTCTGAAAGTGATAGATTTTCTTAGCAGAAGTACTTTTACAGCATAAAATTTAAAAATTAATGCTAGTACTAAACTGTTAATCATTTTAGCTAATTTTATTTCAGGAGGATAAGGATATTCTGACCAGATTACTAGCAATATAATAAGATCTACAATTGCAATTTCTATGACAGTAAGTTTAGCTTCTGTAAAATATAAAGTACCTTATTTAAACAGGTAATGGCATACCACCTGTTGAATTAATAATTTCATTATTGTCTCTTACCAGAAATATGATGGGCATCTTCCAATAGAAGTAAAAGCTGTTCCTGAGGGCTATGTCATTCCCAGAGGAAATGTTCTCTTCACAGTGGAAAACACAGATCCAGAGTGTTACTGGCTTACAAATTGGATTGAGGTGAATTGTTTTGTTTTATTTTGCTTTTCACTTTTACTTAACATTAATTGTAGATGTAAAAACCATTCAACTGGGATTCTAGTTTAAAAAATGCTACCAATAAAGTTATGTAACCTCCTACAATTTACTAAACCTTTCCAGGCCTCAATTTCCTCACCTATAAAATGACAGTTGGACTAAATAATCTTTAAGTCTCCTTCCAGTAAAATCTAGTCTTCTGAGATTTTAAAATCAAATTGTGAAGAATTATTACTGTTAAAGCTCAGTTGGCCTCCATCTTATTTGTTGCAATCCTAAATATATACCATCATAGAGAAAGATTACAAAAACAGCACAGGTGTATTTTTAGTAACTTAAGACATTTTATGGCTGTTTTGTTCCAGTTAGACTAAAAGAATTTTATTCCACTTCTTAGTAACTGTTTTCTTTATTCTTATCTAATCATTTTAGGGCCTAGACTCTACCACCTGGTATTTCTCATTTAAATATATTCAAGATTCACTGCTGGTTTTAATTTCTAATCTCAAAAGGAGAGTACATTATAGACTGAGTTTATATTACAAGGCTTTTGTTTGTTTTCCTGATATCTACACTTAAGCAATCATGTTTCCACAGCCTCATTACTTTGATATTAATAATCTAAGTAGATTATCAATAGCTTAGATTTTTGTCTATAAGCGGAAATATCCTAGGAAGTGACCATAGAATAATGTCACCCCACTATCTGAAAGGTGTTTACTTAGTGCTTGGTACTCTTTGTCTTATTAATGTATTGGTTAAACTAATTTGTTGTTCAATTATAAAATAATACATTTGAGGTTTATTTATAAAGACTGGAAAAAGTTTAGAAAAAGTAAGAGGTCAGGAATATTTTTGAAATACATTTTTGCTAAGTCGACAGGAAATTTAAAACTTTCTTTTTAGACTGTGGGTGGGCCATCAATTAATAATAGCCTAACAGGCTCTGAAACAGTGAACAATTAACTAAAGTAAAGGTTTAAAATAGTTTACTGCTATGTCTTAAAACTTTGAATTAACTCATGAACTCAGAGTAAAAGGAAACATATTACTAACAGTTCTCATACTATTTTACTGGCAGATATTTTATTTTGAGGGGAAGGCATTATAAAAATAGTAGAAGAGTTCTGAACCACGTCATCTAGTGTATCCTTTACGTTCAGTGCCAAAAGATCCCAAACAGATAAACCTTATTTTGAAGATCATCATCTGTGAATCACCTTTCTTCACGTTTTTTTCTTTCTAGTTTTCTGATTGAGGATTTAGTCAATAAGTACTCTTCCCCTGTGTTGAATTGGAGTTTCATAAAGCAGATGTTCAGCAGAGAACTAGTTCCAAGTCTGCCTTGCTTTTCATGTATGTTTTTCTTTATCCTCTTAAGAAAGTGAAAAACACTAGCCTTAAAAAAAATTTCTTTTTAACTACCTGTTTTAATAATTGTTATTTTGGTGTATTTCACTAAAAAAAACATAAAGTAAAAAAGTTTATATATGGCCATCTTAGCAGTAGTTTGTTAGCAAATACAAAAATATTTTTAGTTTAAAAATTATTAAACATAAAATCCAATATGAGACTGTTAGACTTTGAAGAAAAAAAATTCCCTGTTTTCAGTTGCTTATTGAGTCTACCTCCTATTCTAATGTATATTATTTAAATAATTTCATTCCTTGGTAGGTATTTTTATCTAAGGCACAAAAATATGTGTTCTGAAACAATCCCTTTGTGATAGATCCTGTGTTTTATTAAAAAAACTGTGTGTAATCTAAATACCAAGTCTCCAGAAGCTGCTTTCTCAGTCACTTTGCCTCTTTCGTGGGTTTCTGTGTGGGGTTAGAGGAGGTTGATCTTCCTCTTATCCATCTCCAGCCCAAGTTTACCACCTTATAAATGGAATCTTACCAAATCCAGCAAACTTGTTATTTAAAAACGAGATTTTCTTCAGGAAATCCTTGATTTAAAACATTTTAAATAACAGTACTAAGTAGTATTCCTTCCAATTCCCTTTGCCAGTATGTGTAAAGTGTGTCTGGGGGGGGGGGTGTTTTGGGGGGGGTTTTTTTGGCCACACTGCACAGCTTGCTGCATCTTATTTCCTTGACCAGGGATTGAGCCCGGGCAGTGAAAGCGCTGAGTCCTAATCACTGGACCGCCAGAGAATTCCCGGTGCAAAGTTATTAATAACATTCTTTGATTCACCATACACTGAATTTTAAAACCCACTAAAATTATTGAATTGCTTTATCAATTTCAGTATCGGTGCTAGAAGAAACGTTAGTCCTCAAATCAGATTTCAAAACATGTTTAAGAGAGCCTAAGTGTTCTTCAGAGGTGTCTCAGACTTGTGAGGGGCTGAAGAATGAGCATATTGGGCTAAACTTCACCGTTTCTCCCAACCAAAAAAACAAAACAATACCTTTTTGCTGTTAAAAAGAAAAGATGACTTTAAAACTATTACATTGATCAAATGCCCTCATTTCACAGAGGAGGAAATTGAGCCCTGAGAGGTGAATGGGCTAGTTAACAGTGTAGGTCCAGTCCCCTTTCTACTATACCACACCATTTCTTATTCTTTAAAATTCCTTATCCTGGACAGTAACGTTATAATGAACACTTCTTAAATAAAACTTGCAGGTTCATTTACTTTAGTCTTAGTTTTCAGTTAAAAATTTTATCTTGATTTTTGTGGGCAAATTGCTGTTTTGCAGAAGTTTCCAACAAGGCCACTTTGTTAGACCTTGGATTAACCCAAACTAACTTGCCTTTTTTTCCCTTGCTTACACCTACAGTGATCTTTTTTAAAGGGGAGTGATTTTATTAAGAGTATAATTTAAGCTGATTTTGTTGGACTATGAAAAGGAAATGGTGATGTGAAGGATCACTGTGTCTCATAGTTATTTCTCTCCTTCCCTGGCATTTTTCGAGGGGTAAGGTCAATCTTCTACCTTTATAACTCAACTAGAGTTTTTCACGTTATGTTTTCTATCTTTCTCATACTCCTAGATAACATCAGTCTAAGTTAAATTAAAAATGTGAGAGTTGATTGAATTAAATTCAGCAAATGAGTATTGATTACAGTTATATACCCAAAAAATGCTGGGCACAGAAATTAGAGTAAGATATGTCTTACTTAAGGGCCTTTGGAGGAGGAGCAGTTTATTCTTAACTAACCACTAATATAAGAATGCTGAATTGGTAGCAAAAATAGGGAATCCTGTCCAAGATATCATAAAGTGGAAAATAAGCTTTTAATAAGGGACAGGAAAAGGTGAGGTATTCTTAGAATGGCAAGTAGCCCAAGGGCTACTTTTATAGCATAAAAGTAGAAAATATCATAAGGGATAAATCTTTAGATGGTAAACAAGGCAAGTTTGTAAAAGCCCTCAAATTTCAACACGAATTGGCCTTCTTCCTCTGTGGACAATAGATAGCCATTAAAGGATTTTAAGGGACGACAAAACCTGAATAAAACTCTTAACTTTAGAAGGATAACCAGTGCAGTATAAAGAGTAAGTCAGAGAAGCTAAAGATTAGAAGTAGGATAATCATGGGCCCTGGCAGTGGAATCACTGAAATTACGAAAGAATAATTTCAGGAGCAGAATGCTTAGATAGAGGTGATTTATCATAGAGTTCAAGTTAGGAGTTGTGTCGGTTTTCTACTGTTATATAACAAACTACCCCAAAATAAAACAACTGCTATTTCTCATGATTCTGTGGTTGACTGGATGGTTCTCTGCTGGTCTTGCTTGGACTTATATGAGTCTGTGTTCATCTGAGGGTTCAGCTCAGATAAGACAGTCTGAAATGACCTCACTCCCATGTCTGGGCCTCAGCTCAGGTAACTGGGACTGCTGGGCCTCTTTTCATGACTTAGGCTTCTTTATAACACAGCAGTCTTGAGGTTCTAAGAAAATGAGAGTAGAAGCTATAAAACCTCTTGAAACAGAAGCTTGGAAGTCATAAATATATGACCTCTGCTACATTCTGTTGGTCAAAAGCAAATCAAAAGGACAGCTCGGGGGCTTCCCTGGTGGCGCAGTGGTTGAGAGTCCGCCTGCCGATGCAGGGGACAAGGGTTCGTGCCCCGATCCAGGAAGACCCCATATGCCATGGAGCGGCTGGGCCTGTGAGCCATGGCCACTGAGCCTGCGTGTCCGGAGCCTGTGCTCCGCAACGGGAGAGGCCACAACAGTGAGAGGCCCGCGTACCAAAAAAAAAAAAAAGACAGCTCCTCGGATCAAAGAATGAAGAGATAGATTCCATCTCTTGATGGGAGGAGCTGCAAAAAATTTGGAGCCATAGTTAATCAGTCATAGGAATCCAATGCTGCAGTTTTTCTTAGGTGACTGAGTTGGGAAGTCCAAGGTTAAGTAATCTTTTTGTTTGTTTTTATTTATTTTATTTATTGGTCACTTAGCTGGTATTCAGTAAAAGATTGTTTTGTAAAATTTAATTAAGGAAGTAAATAGCTTTTTGAGTGAGCATAGACGTTGTTGTCATCTTAGCTCTTTCTAAAACAAATTTGAAGCTGCTTGTAAAAGCAGACTATCTGGTTTACAAAATAAAAGATAGAAAATTATGATCCTAGAATGGAGGAGTGAATTCCTAAGCCATAATAATTAGTATAGTTGTTGTGATTAAGCATCAGACATTCTTTGGAGTTTCCTGGCAGCCAAGGAAAAAAGGGAAACCAAGGGACAGTTCTTAGCAGAAAGTAGGAACCCAGCAAGTCTTTCATTTCCTCATTTGGGAAACTGTGTAATAGGAACTGAGTTATAAAATAGACAGCGACCTCACAAGTTTATAGCATATGCAGAAATGTTTCATGTGGCTCTCTTATAATGACTTTTGATAAAAGCCAAGGACATAAAGCATAGCTCAATGGATAGAATTGTCTAGTGCTATGCAAAAATACCTCAAGTACATAACCTACCAATAGTCATGTTAGATTCAAGGAAAAATTAGATCCAATACTACCTAGAGGAGTAAATAAATAACTTCTTTAGATGTAGACTATTTAAGGTATAGTCCAACGACCAGTGCTGGTCCATGAACTCTTTGATGCAGGTCCACATTAAATACAGAAATCAAGGATAAGCATTTAGAAACTTTTTATGGCAATTGCCTCAACATCCAAGTGTGAGTATATTTTATAAAACTATTGGTCCGCAATAGATTGAAAATAAAAAAAATACATTGGTCCTTTATCACAGATAGTTTTTCTAAATATTATTTGCTTCTTTGGAGCTTTGGATGGAAAATAGGTAATTTGACATTCTCTACTGTTAAGGACCGAGTTTGCTTATCCTTTATGTTGCGGATTTGAGAGCTGAGCTCGGCACTGTATCTGAAATGCATGTGGAAGGCATCCTGCTATACAGTTGAAATGTCCAATTGGTATTTCTAGTAGTATGGAAGTCCAGGACATACCTCCAGAGAAAGCTAGGATTTTCCTCAGAAAGAACCCAATTTTTTATGTATTAATGTTTGTGGTTGATTTTATTACTACAGACTATTCTTGTTCAGTCCTGGTATCCAATCACAGTGGCCACAAATTCTAGAGAGCAGAAGAAAATACTGGCCAAATATTTGTTAGAAACGTCTGGTAACTTAGATGGTCTGGAGTACAAGTTACATGATTTTGGCTACAGAGGAGTCTCTTCCCAAGAGGTAAGAAACTTAAGTGAACCTCAATTAATAAAATGTGGATTGTCAGTTAGGTTACGGTTACCACTGTAAAGTTTTTGGGAAGTTACTGGGATTGATTTTGCTTCTAAGTAGGCCACATTTTGAAATTCCAGAGATTCAGTCAGAGATACACATTAAATACCTAAGGTGTGTTAGCCTCTTTTAGAAATACCTGAAATACAGCCTTCAGTAAACATCCTTGTCCTTTATGTATTGGATGGATGGAGGGACAGATGGATAAATAGTTAAAATAAATATTAGCAGATGTCAGATAATGCTACAGGGAAGCCAAGGCAGAGTAAGGGAAAAGGAGGTGATGGGAAGTGGGGGTGGACCACTATTAAATAGGTCTCTTTGAGGAGGTAACAGTTGAATCCTTAAATATTTAGGAAAAACTGGATCTTTGTCATAAGAAACTATTATCTCTGATAATAGTTAAATGTCTCTTTAAGAATAACTGAAGACAATTGCTTTGGGGGCGATGCTCTGTACCTCAAGTATGGGTCTTTTCTTTATCTCTTTTTGGATTTTGGTTTATGGTTTATTTTCCAGACTGCTGGCATAGGAGCATCTGCTCATTTGGTTAACTTCAAAGGAACAGATACAGTAGCAGGAATTGCTTTAATTAAAAAATACTATGGAACGAAAGATCCTGTTCCAGGCTATTCTGTTCCAGCGGCAGAACACAGGTAAAATTCTGTTTTCATCCTCCTCTTATCTAACCTTGGTTTTCTATGACTAAATTTTTTCATTCTTATAACTCAGTGATGTTTTGTTTAACTACAGAGCCAGGTAGTACAGTAAATCTCCATGAATTTAAGCAATGCTAATTCAGTATTCATACTCTGTATAAAGACGGGTCTCAGGGAGGTAGAGAACTTGTAACTGTCCTAATAGAAACAATTTAGGAGCTTTTTTCCAACTCTTATATATATTGCTCTATAGGTTTTATTTTAAGGATTTTTTTTAGCTTCTCTATTGCCATATGCAGATAGGTTGTATTCATTAAGTCTAGAAGCACTCACTGTGAAACCTGGTCACTGTTTTCCCTTTCCCTGCTTTCTACATGACTTCACTTATCTTCGATCTGGAAGTTATCTTCTGAACCCAGTACCCTCAATTGTAGATGAGCAAGTTAGCCCTTTTGATGAAAGGAAGAGTGTTCAGAGTCTTCTTACGCTTCCTTATCTGATTCTACTAAAGCATCTCAAGTTAAACTAGAAGACAATTATAATCTAGGCTACAGCTGCTCTGGTCCTAGAGTTAATTTTATTGAAAGTTAGTGGAGTTTTTAAAATGTATGCCAAACCTTGTTTCTGGTTCTTATAACAAAAATTATTTAATGTAATTAGTTCGGGGCAGTTTATTAAATTCTACTCATACTTGAATATTGCAGTGTGCTAAAAGCAGCCGTGAGTACAGCTGAGCTTTGATCCCAGGCAGTCTGTGCTACAAGGGATAGAAAGATATAAAGAATTAATCCCGTCTTTTGGATGAAAAATAGTACACTAGCAGCCTTCTGCTCTGTTAAGTGCTTTTAAAGAGGTACAATTAAAGTGCTCTAGCAGTGCAAAGGAAGGGAAAGTAGGGTCATGTTCCCCTGGTAGGGTTGGATCAGGAAAGGTTTTACAGAGATGGTATGCAAATCTTGACTTCTTGAATGATTGGTAAAATTTAATGGCAGACATTAGGAGATTTTTCATTCTCTTAAGTGTTTATTACATGCCTACCATGTGTTAAGCATTGTCCTGAAAGAGCAAAAATGAAAGAGGCAAATATGGATGTGTTTAGGGAATAAGGGCTGAAATGTATTTTGTCGGGATTGTAGGGTAGAGTGGAAAGACAGGTTAGTAAACACCCTCAAATTTATTTTGATACTGAATGTTAACTATTTGCTCATCATGCTAGATTATTCTAATTCCGTTTTCAAATAGGAGGGGGCATTGAAGTTTTTGAGCAAAGAAGTGATGTCATCAGAGAAATATTGTAGAAAGATTAATAGTGGGCTATCTTATGAATTGAAAAATAGAAATGAAAAGTTAGGAGGATTTAGAGGAAGCTGTTGCAATAATTTTGAGAGATGATGAGGTTCAGAACCAAGTGGCTAAATAAATGGAAAGAAGGGGATAAACATGAGCATTGGCTTGGAAGATGAAATTGCTGGAACGTGATGATTTGAATTGGGGTTTCAGTAGAGGGTAGATTCAGCTAACATTTATTAGCACTGCTTTATTAGTAGGGACTTGAATACTTTCACATATAAGTTTCAAGACTGGTGAAACTGGGAAAATAAGAGTGACATTAACAGACCAGGATTTTAGGGTTGCAGTATTTTTATTTTTGGTCTTAGATATATGTACACCTTTTAAAAAACCTCTTGTAGTACCCATATATTAGACTCTTCATTGATGCTTTTGTTTCAAAGTAATAACATCACAAGTATGATACTATACGCCTGAGAATAAAGATGATATCTTCTTTAGGGCTTTCATGTTAAAACAGGTTGAAAATCTATTGTATTTTTATAGTCTCGTAATATTTACTACATCTGCAAATTGGACTCCTTAATGTGTCAGATGTTCTTAAATAGACAAGTCATTTAAACAACAGCAAAGTATAGTGAAAAGAGCTCTAGACTGAAAGTTGGGAAATCTGAGTGACCTTACAGCTGACATACTGGGTGGCCTTGGGCAAGTCATTTATCTCTCTGTTCTTCAGTTCCTCCATCCAACCCAACAAAAGGAGGAGCTAAAATTTTACATCTCCTACATCAGAAGGTCATTGAGGGAAAATGAACTAACATCCAAGATAACTTTAAAATAAGAAAACACTAAAATTTAGAACATTGCCATTATTGTTATCAATATTTTCTTATAGAATGTGTCAATCTGGACTTGAAAATATTCAATTACATAACTCTTCCTCAAACTTTGGAAAGGTATCAAATTAAATTTGATGCTGGAAATTGGAACAGTAGCATAAGTAGAATTCATTGAACAAATATTTATGATCTCCATATACCAAATATTATACTAGATGTTATTATGATTAGATTATGTGGAGGGTGCTATGGGAAATGTCTATGGAACGATGAGATGAAGAAACTCATTTTCCTCCCTAACAAAATGGATCTGTAGTCCAGAAAAAAAAAAAAAAAAACCTGGGCTAAGGTACAGATTTTGGAAACTCTCACTGCAAAGGTATTTTTTAAAAGCTTTGAGTGTTTTTCACATAGGGAGGTGTAGAGAGAGACTAGTGCCCCAGGTCATATTGAGAAAGGAGAGCATCTAGGGGAAACTGAAGAGGACCCATAGAAGTATGGGGAAAAAAGTCGAAACATGGGATATGTCATTGAAGTCATTGGGAAAGAAAGCTTCAGGAAGGTTCACATGCCAAAGAGAAAGCAAGTAAGATAAAGACTAAAAATGAACCGTTAAGTTTGTTAGACATGATACACACAAATAGCAGTTAGTTGACTGTATTGATACAATGCTAGTAAAAAAATAAGTGCATAAACAGTGACCTCTTAACTCTAAGAGTTTGTTCTTACATCACAAAGCTCTCTAGTGTTGGTACTCTTTGAACTTAATTCTCTCCCTTATAAAGGGGACCATAGCAGTTCTTGATATGAAGAAGGGGCTTCTCTTTATCCATGTCTTAATTTTCCCTTTAGCCTGCAGATACTTGCATTAAGTGGAGAGTTGGCATCATAGCTACTTTGTTCACTGTAAAATGAGTTTTATATAAATATGCTATCTCTCCATTTCAGACGAGAGTAGTTCTGGGTAGCTAAGTCTTTATACTCCTGAAATGTGCATGCTCTGCCATCCCCAGCATAAGAAAAGTTGTTTACTTCAGTCCTTTAGAAAAAAAATAAGAATAAAACAACAATTTCAAAAATAAATTAGTATGACTTTTCAAACAGTTTTGAGATAATCATATCTGCATGGGGTTAAATGAATGGGGTGTTTTACTTTCCATCATTTTACTTCGGAAAATGGGGTAGAGGCAAAGACTAGCAAATTATGGAGAAAGAAAAATTACTTGGCCTGAGAAAATGGTAACAATTCTAAAATTCATTATGAAGTTTTCTTTAAGAATTTTTAAAATTATTTATATTATATATTGGTTAACCAGCAAGTACTTAGGTTACATGTCATTAATCTGTTCAAAAAGAACCACCATTATTGAGGACAGTGTAAAAATCACTATAATCATTCTTGCCTAATAGAAACCCACACGCTTTATTTCCCATCTTAATTACGTTTTGCTGAAACTAAGTATTATAATTCTTATTCCCGGAGCATATATTAAGTACTAGTGGATAATCTGTAAGTGAAATAAATGACTACCTGTTACCGGCCAATTGAAGATACAACAGGTAAAGAGTTAGTTGACTATATCTATGCGTGGTATAGTATAAATAATTGCCTAAGTAATTGCTTTTAAGTGTAAGATTTTGAAATCTAAGAAAGATAAAATGTGTCCCTACTATTCTTGGTATATGGTTTTGAAAATGCACAGAAGGGAGCCAAGTGCTTGCATGGCCTAGCAGAATAATGGGAGTATGTGTTCATTCCTTCTAACATCTCAGTGTAACGTAGAAAGTGTCTGCAGCAGGTACTTTTTAGCTCACTCATTTTAAATGGGTAGGTTCAGGAATACTAAAAAAGAAAATAACGTAGTTTATAGTTGGTTGAACATGACTTACGAGTTTAAATAACTATTGGAGAGGAATGAGATTACTTATAGTCTTAAAAATTGGCCAAGGAGTGGTTTGGCTCAGATATTCAGTTAACCTTTTGATGTGCATTTATTAAACTAAATCACTCACCTTCTCTGCAGTGTTGAAGGTGTGGTATAGTAAACATGAGATATGATTCAGGAACATATAATGTATCTGCCTAAGTAAATCTGTATTTTCATTTTGTTTTCTAGTACCATAACAGCTTGGGGGAAGGACCATGAAAAAGATGCTTTTGAACATATAGTAACACAATTTTCATCAGTGCCTGTATCTGTGGTCAGCGATAGCTATGACATTTATAATGCGTGTGAGAAAATCTGGGGTGAAGATCTAAGACATTTAATAGTATCAAGAAGTACAGAGGCACCACTAATAATCAGACCTGATTCTGGAAATCCTCTTGACACTGTATTAAAGGTAAATTTTAATACGTAAGTTGACTATTAAAAGTGCCTGTAGACCAGCTGCATCAACACTTTTAATTTCATTTATACACACACCATTTCAGAACTCTCTGGACTAGTCCCCTTATTTTAGAGTTGCAACCCAGAGAGTAATAGATTTGCCCAAGGTCACGCATTAATAACAGAGAAAGGATATCCAGAGTTATGGATTATTTATATACTGTCAAAGAAACAGTTAAGTACTGTTGAACAGATACTTTCTTTTCTTTTTACCTTCAAAATTAATTGTGTTACCATTTTAACCAGTCCTGTGATTTGGTTACCAAGTGTGTGGTTTCTTTCGTTTTCCTTTATCATTGCTGTGCCTTTGAAGGTTTTAGTGTGAAAGAAATATGTGCAATGTAATGTGGAATAAAAATAATTTGAAAATAGTTTTCAAGTAGAGATTTAGAGATACTGTTGATTCTCAATGTAGCCTTGTTGCATTTTTTTTAGTGTTTAGAACTTGGTTTACCTTCTTTGAAAAGCACTAATAAGGGTAGGTTATTGATGCTTACTACTAGAAAAATATAGTGCTCTGTGTGCTTTGCTTTAGCTGTGTCATTATTTAATCTCTATGAAAACCCTATGATCAATATTACAATCTCTTTTTTATAGACAAAGAAACCAGCTTAGAGAGGTTAAAATAAACTTGCTCAAGGTCACACGACATGTAAAATAAGCCAAGTATCCAACGTAGGTCTTTGTGGCTATCACCTTCCCTCTTTACCACACTGTTTCCCAGCTGATGATTAGGTGATGAATTACCCCTTAAGAAAGGGGGGTGTAGAATCAAGGAGGTCTTTTCCTATCCTGTTAAGTAAATAGGCCAGTCTGAAGGTCTGATCTTAGCCTGAAATATGAACAGGTTTGGTTTTAGCAAACTGAACAGGTTGCATGTTTTTCCTGTTACCTAATAAAAATATACAAACCTAGTTTCAAGAATCAACGAAGTTATCAGTATGGAATGTTTTCATTGATAGAATTTTAAACCAATTTATTTAGGAAAAGGGAGTGATTGTTGGGTAGATCTTGGAATCTCTGACCAAGCTTTCTGAGAAATTTTCAGTCAGTGTTGGGGTATTTCAGCTGCTCCCAAACTTGCAGTAGTTAATGAATGAGTGGGACAACTTGGCATGTTAAGCAATTTGCTTTAAAAAATGGGTGTCATCGTTAAGTGAGAAGCACCTCAGAAAAACTATGGGTTATATATGCTTCATTTCCAGCTTTATCTGCATATCATGATCTCTTTGAACTTTGTAATTCAGGTGGATTCGTGTTTCAGTTATGTCAGACAAATTAAATTATTGGGCACAAGCAGAAAAAAATCCAAATCAAAAGTATAATCATGTTTTTTAAATGATGTTTTATATACCTTTGAAAAATATTATATTTACCATTGTAAGCTCCTAATGTTAAAGGGTTGTTTTTCCCAAATCTAATTTGAAAAATGTGAGGGAAAACTACTTATGTTCTGAGCCACTTTACAGTATAAGTTCACTTGATAGGAAATTGCATGCCTGTTTCTAACATAATCAGAAGGAATTGAGACAAAATTTTAGAAGGCTTATACATAGTATTGTATAATTTAATTTGATTAATTTTTATATTCTCGACCTTGCTTTGCTAACAATCTTGGTTTTCTTTTAAACTTTGGAAAGCTTTAACACTTTTTTTTTCAGTATTAGTTATTTTGTGTTTGGGTGTGTATTTTTCCATACAGGTTTTGGATATTTTAGGTAAGAAGTTCCCTGTTACTGAGAACTCAAAGGGCTACAAGTTGCTGCCACCTTATCTTAGAGTTATTCAAGGGGATGGAGTAGATATTAATACCTTACAAGAGGTATGTATTTTATATTAAAAGTTTCAATAAAGCAATCCTTATAATTAACTCCTTTTTATTAGTTTGATAAAGAACACATTAATAATTTAAGTACAGTTGTGATTCTTTTAATAAGTGTTTAAGATGGTTTATGTCTTTTCTGTTAATTGCTTAACATTTAAAATATAGAAGTATATTTAAAATATATTAACTTAAAATACAGAGGTACCGGCCAAACCATACTGCCTGTCCTCATTGGCCACCCTGGATGATGAGCCCAAAGAAGTGTCACTAGGAAACAGTAAAATGCCAGTCAAGGAGTATTTTTTGTATATAAAACAAAAAGTCTTGACACTGTACAAATAGGTCTCAGTTTTAATAGAATGGAGCTTCATATACTCTTAACAGTGTGAAACTTGAATGATATTCATTTGTGCTTTTTCAAAAATTATTGAATGGTTTGTCACCTCTTCTAAATTTAGCATTGACTATTACCACTATTACTGTTAGATTTATTAGCCAAATAGCATAAGTTTTATGCTATCTTAAAACTTTTTCCTCTTTCGTTTCTCCAATAAGCTTCTAAGGAACTCAATTTTTATGGAGTATTTTAGGTATTAAAGACTATCAGCGATACCACGTTGTAGACTGTTAGCTACTTTAAAGCACTGAAATTTTAACGTATATAGTTTCAGATGGAATCTTCTGTTTGAAAGAGTTCAGTGTGGCTAGAGTAAGGTCAGTACCCAAATTAGAAATAGTCTGTTTTCCAAAGATTCATTTAGAAGTAAGAACTTTTGGGACCTCTCCAGCAGTCCAGTGCTTACGACTCCATGCTTCCACTGCAGGGGCCAAGGGTTCCACCCCTGGTCGGGGACATTCCACATGCTGCACAGGGTGGCCAAAAACAAAAAAAAAATTAAACTAAATAAAAGTAAGAACTGTTGCATATAACTATCAGTACTTCTGTGGCGATATGCATTTAGGGTCTGGAATAGATGTCTTGCAATAACAGAAATGAGGTTTCTTCTACCAACTCTCCCAAACTGCCTTGCCTAAGAAAAGTGGAAACTTCCCCGGTTCTTCTAAGGCTTTGATGTGAAAAGGAAGGAAGAAATAGAAGAAAAATCTGCAGCAAGGAGGAGGACCTGAGCATAGAAATCTCAGCTGGCATGTTTAATTGCTGTTGTCCTGTCGCTCAGCTGAATTGAAGGTTTCTGACCTTGGTATCAGTTAAGAACTAGTACCCATACCTCCATTTTAGCAGGTACCCTCACACATACTTATCCCCCTTTCAGATGAAGAAATGTGGGCAGGGTACTGTATATCAGAATACGCATTAGCCCAGTGCACTTCCCGTTGCTTATACCTACCGTTCCTTGTTCTTAGGGGCAGCTCTTTAAGTTCGGTTGTTCCATCAGGTATTTGAACTTCCCTTTAAAAAGTGAAGCTCTTTGGCTTTCCTTTTTTTCTTTCTTTTTGTTTTTCTAAATAAACTTTGAAAATGTGTGTGCATTTTTAAAGTTGAGAATCAGTTCAGAACTTGAACTTTTTTTTTTTTTTTTAAACTCCATGAGCAAGAAGTTAAATATTGAGACAGATATTCTCTGGCATTGGTGAAACCTTAAACAGAATGGTCAGAGAATGAATAGTTGTTGTTAATGCTGATGCGCTCATTACCTAAAGGGTAATACCTGCTTTCTTCATACTGGAGGTGGGTCAAAGTAAGTCTTTAGAAGCAAGAAAAGGAATTTATATAGCATTTTTGCTATGTCTAGTCAGATTTCCTTCTGATTTGTATGTGCAGATATTTTTAAAAACTAATTTTTACTCTAATTCCATAATTTCCTGTAACATTAATAGAAAAATTCACTTAAACTTTAAATTGTCTAAATTTCACAACTTTTGGCAAAGCTATCTGGGAAGAATATCTTAAAGAAATTGGTCCTAAAATACAGAGATATGACATTAGGTGATGCTGTTCTTTGTGACTTACTCCTTCATGTGCTTCTGAGGCTTAACTAAAATCAGGTGACAGTTCTGAAACTATTTTCTCTTTATATTTTACCCAAATCTCCTTACCCTCCATCTTTGTTTCCATTTCTTCTCCTCCATTTTTTTGTTCTACTTGTATTTCTTCCGTATTGAAATTCACTTTTTAGAACATGCCTTAATTTTGTGTTGTTTTATAAGGTTTTTATTATTATTTTAGTTATACTTAGTTTACAGTTCAGTGAAAAATAAATCTGAATTCAGGGCCCTTGAGTACTTTTGGGTTCAGGTATAATAATAAAAGACATGAGACTGGGTTTATGTATAGCCTAAGGAATCACTTTAAAATAAATTGTATGTTTCCATCTCAATTCCTGACATATACCAGGAGAATTAGATGGCTGAGATTTTTTTTTTTTTTAATGTGGGCTTGTTAAAAGATGAAGGTCCTTGGAGTTTATCTATTTGGGTCTTGCAAGGTTGAAAATAAGGCATAGATAAAAGGTCAGTTTGAGACTTTTGGTATTGGGAGGAATATGGCAAATTTATATTAATGATTCACTTAAAGCTATTAAACTTGCTAATGATTTTCTGATCACTTCTGAAAGTTCTGTTTAAATAAAATGAAACAGGACTTTCCAATTACTTCCTTTCGACTATTCTTATGAAATTAAAAATGGTTATTAAATTTTATTTACCACCTTCTACCATAAAAGTGATGGAATATGTTAAATAAGAAGATGGATGCTAGATAAATAAGTCCTGCTTAGGAAAAAGAAATACAAATGATATTGGTAATAATGTAGATTAATAAATTAATGTAACTTTTAAATTATGTGTCCCTTGAAAGAACTATTCTAGTTGCTGGAACTCTGTGTTCATATAGGTATCTCTTTCTGGCTTTTAGATGATCATTCTCCCAGAAAATGATCCAATCATAAATCTTAACACCGAGTCAGTTCATAATTTTGCTTACGGCACTGGAGTACCATCCAGAATAAGATGACTACCAATGTCTCAACTGTTACGCAGGAGAGGGTGTTTCATACTGTTTTACCACCAATATCCGCTGACTTTTAAATGCCCCATTACATATGACATACACTATGACATGTGATAACATGTATTGAGATTTATTAGTGATGAGGAGTGTCATTTCTAGAATCTAGTAATTTGGGGCAAACGTCCAGGCCCCATTACTTGTGCTACTGGCATCTGGGCAGTAACTGCAAGAGGTAGATGAGAGTTTACTCAAGTAACCTTAGGTATTTATAGCTATTTTTTTCTCTCCCTCTCATTTCCTCCATTCCCCCAACCTAAACCACAATCACTGTGACTACAACACAAACTCAGGAACTTTGAATGAAATCCCCTCCTTCTACACTTATTCCTTGGGCTGCCCTTTTTGGGGTTGGTGAGTCTTTTAAAAGAAAAGAGGGGAATTTAACTTTGTGTAGACCTTTTTCTTATCTCATTATTTACTGTGTTATAAAACAGCTTTGGATGGTTTATTCATCAATATGGTTCATGGAAAATTAGCTCCTTCCTCTTCCACATTACTTGGCTTACATTTATTTATTTATATCTTATTTTTCATCTAGATTGTGGAAGGCATGAAGCAAAAAAAATGGAGTATAGAAAATGTTGCCTTCGGTTCTGGTGGAGCTTTGCTACAGAAGTTAACAAGAGATCTCCTGAATTGTTCCTTTAAATGTAGTTATGTTGTAACCAATGGCCTTGGGGTATGTCATTGAACTTTTACTCTTGTGTTGTTAATATCTTATTTATGTTTGTATGTTGAATGTACTTATTGAATGCAATAGTCCAAGGATAATATGGTCCTGAACTGTTACTGTATTGTCAGGTACCCCTGACCTTGAGGCAGAAACAAAGAAGGAAAAGAGACAGGGGGTGATAACTTGACTTCAGAAAAAAATGGAGATTTGGGAAAATGAGAGATTATTTAAGAGAGATGATGCAGGTCAATTCATTTCCACTACTTCAGTATATACCTTTGAATCAAAAAGTTGACCATATTTGAACAAGAATGTCAGCTCACCTAGCCATCACGTATGTAAACACCGCAAATATGTAAACACTGTCAAAGAATGTTTTAGGAAGGTGAACTATGACGTTTGAGTTGTGTTACTAGAATCATGTTCTGGTAGCCTTAAAACAAGGGAACCCAAGCTGCAAGCAGCTGAACAACAGTCTCCCTAGTTCTTCATAAGCTCTTGAGAGTCTCTGTATTAAAGGGTGTGTAGGGGATCCTAAGAACACATGGGTTGGTTCCCTACCTTAGTTCACCACCATCTTTCTTTGGCGAGTCCTGGGATTGCCTCTTCTGCTTCTCCTTTTATAGCCATCTCCAGTTGCTTCTTCCTTTCTGATCCTGAAACATTGTGCTCTGGGTCTCTAGGTCTTCTTTGCTTCTGACAGTAACAAGGTAATAGAATAAAAAGTAACAAAAGGGAAAAGGTTATGAAATAGGAAAGCCTTTATTGTAGTAAACTCCTCGTTCCCTTGCCACAGATTATATAATTGAGTTGACAGATTGATTTTTCAGTAACACACGTGTGCTATACTGAGATCAGTTTAAGGGCAAGGCATAATACAAAAGGAGATACCTTACGGGTCACATTGTTAACCTCAAAGACTTACTACAGATGGAGTATTAGTATTCTACACTGGTAAGAAAGGATATCCAAGATTTGGATATTGTTCATACCTTTTTCATCACAGAGGACGCTGTCCTCCAAAACAGGCTAGATCTTATCTCTAAAAGCCAGGTGTGGATCGGTGTAATTATACATACAAAGTGCCTTAATATTTATATAAATTATGTACACACTTTTTTTTTTAATGGGAGTTGAGTGAACATTTCTGATGTTTAGTCTTCTGTTTCTCCAACTTTCTTAATTTGGATTCCAGATTAATGTCTTCAAGGACCCGGTTGCTGATCCCAACAAAAGGTCCAAAAAAGGCCGATTATCTTTACATAGGACACCAGCAGGGAATTTTGTTACACTTGAGGAAGGAAAAGGAGACCTTGAAGAATATGGTCATGTATGTATCTATGCTGATTTGGGTTTTTGTTTGTTTGTTTGTTTGGTTTGTGTTTTAAACAGTAGTAGGTTGACTCTTCAAATTAAGAAAGGAAGCTTTTATGTTCTATTTTATTTAAAGTGTTTACAGTTGCTGACCTAGCCTTCCAAAATACGATGAAAAACAAGAAATGGCTAAATAGTAAATATGAGACTTTTCCATACCTTGGGTGAAATATTTTGTAACATTCCAAAAAAAATTATGGTTTTCTACATAGTGACCAGCAGGGAGTGATTGATGAGCTTCAGTAAGTTTGCATATATTTGATCTTAATCTTATTGCCAATTAGCAGTGAATTGTTTCTGAACAGGAATAGTTAAGAATACTTAAAGGATGCGGTTCTTAGACTACTCATAGTTATTTATGTTATAGTAAAACTTTGGTAATTTTATTAGATAAAAGAAGGGCTATCCAAATTCTAAAATGTTGTTAAAGATAATTCCCTTTTTCAAAACAATAGAATCCAGTTCAGATGGTTTTCTTTAGTCTCATTTGATTCTCCCAGCAGCTCTAATGACTAAAAAAGGCAAATTACGTTATCTTACTCGTGTAAGATGTGAAAACAATGAGACTTGATTCAGATTATATAACTAATAAATGGTGAAACCTAGACTTCACCAAGTTTTCTGATTTTAGTCAACCAAACTAGAAACATGAATAGTATGCTAAAGTAGTCTCTATGCTCGTTAACATACAAAAGTACACTTAAATTCCTCAACTCAATAGTTATAAAATCTCTGTTAGATTGAAAAAGAAAATACTCTTTTTTAGAGGAGAATTACTCATGAATATTCACATTCTCAGAGGAGGGTTTACACTAAACATAAACACACTAACTTATTTAGATGCTTTTAACTTTTGATCTTTTATACCACATCACATATTTTGCTTATGTTACTTTTATTATATTCTTTTAAGATTTTGAGCCAGAATTAATACAATATGATTTTTCTGTTTAATGAAAAATATGTATAAGTCCCTAAAACTTTTAGAATTAGATTCCTTTATATAGCCTGTTATGCAGTTCTTTGCATAGCCTTCACTTAACTCTTGTACTACCAAGACTTTGCTGAATTGGTTTATCACACATGGACAAAAGTCACTTTCGACATGGTCATAACTATGAGTAAAACAAGGCATTGATTTTAAGAGTATGTGAATAATACTCGAGAACATTTGAGTCACTAATCAATTTATGATCATCTAGACCTTTTGATTTAATAGGAACCATCTTTCCTCAATAGATTAAAATTAAATTCATAAAGAAAATGTCACAGCAAGAGCAGTGTGATTTGAAGCAACACGAGGACAGATAAGATTGTGTCAAGAAGGTAGAGTGGGAAGACCCTGAGCTCAACTTCTCTCGTGGGCACACCAAAATTACAGCTGTTGACAGAGCAAATACCAATGAGGAAGACCAGAATCTACCAGAAAAGATCTACAACTAAAGCTATAGGGAAGGAACTATGACGAGGCAGGTGAGAGAGGCAGAGTCACAGTATAGTCAAGACCCACACCTGCAAGTGGGCAACCCATCAACAGGAGAAGAATATAATTTCAGAGGTTCTTCCAAAGAAGTGAGGGGTCTGAGCTCCACCTCAGCCTCTCCAGCCTGGGGCAGGTCCTGCACCAGGAAAGTAAGCCAGCAGGGCTTATTTCAGGACACCCAGGGGGGCTGTGGGAAATAGAGACTCTACTCTGAAAGGGCACACACAAGCTTACACATGCTCTGAGACCCAGGGCAGAAGCAGTAGTCTGAAAGAAGCCTGAGTCAGACCCAGTAGCTGACCTTGGAGACACCTTGGGCCCCTCAGCTAGCTGCTCTTGGATCCAGCCCCACTCACTAGCAAGCCAACACAAGCTTCAGGACACCCTGGACCCCACAGCCAGCTGGCCCTAATTACCAGCAGTCTGACACCAGCCCTCAGGACTTGGCTCTGCCCAGCAGTGGGCTGACACTAGCCCTGGGATCCCCCAGGGTTCCACAGCTAGCAGCCTTATAACTCAGCCCCACCAACCAGCCACGAGCAGTCTACACACAAGGCCTGGCAACCAACGAGACTGGGGGCCAGCCACATCTACCAGACTGCCTGCTGTCGTCAGTCTGCCACAACAGGAGGAGCCCTAGAGCAGCATATAGCTCTGGTGGCCAGAAGGGATTCACTGCTGGGACACAGGACTTCTACAAAAGGCAATTTCTCAAAGGTCAGAAAACATAACCAGCCTACCACGTACAAGAGTTCAAGATAATGATCTTAAAAATGATCAAAGAACTCATGAAAAGACTGGCTAACCAGAGTGAGAGGTTAGAAGTTTGTAACAAAAAGTCAGAAAATATAAAGAACCAGATTAAGAATACAATAACTGAAATTAAAAATACACTAGAAGGAATCAACACATAAAATGATACAGAGGAATGGATCAGTGAACTGGAAGACAGAGTAACGGAAATCACTGAAGCTAAAGAGAATAAAGAATTTTAAAAAATGAGAACAGTTTAAGACACCTCTGGGGCTTCCCTGGTGGCGCAGTGGTTGAGAATCCGCCTGCCGATGCAGGGGACGCGGGTTCGTGCCCCGGTCCGGGAGGATCCCGCATGCCGCGGAGCGGCTGGGCCCGTGAGCCATGGCCGCTGGGCCTGCGCGTCCGGAGCCTGTGCTCCGCAACGGGAGAGGCCACGGCAGTGAGAGGCCCGCGTACCACAAAAAAAAAAAAAAAAAAAGACACCTCTGGTACAACATCAAGCAACTAACGTTTGCAAGGAAGAGAGAGAAAGGGGCAGAGAACATATCTGAAGACACAATAGCCAAAAACTTCCCTAACCTGGGAAAGGGAAACACAGAGAGCCCCAAAAGGATCAAATCCAAAGAGGACCACACCAAGAAACAATGTAATTAGATTGGCAAAAATTAAAGAGAGACTATTAAAAGCAGCAAGGGAAAAGCAACAACTTACAAGGGAACTCTAATAAGGCTATATATAATCTGACTTTTCAGCAGAAAGTCTGCTGGCCAGAGAGATGGCACAGTGTATTTATGACAGGGTGAAACCTACAACCAAGAATACTCTCTACCTGGCAAGGTTTTCATTCAGATTTGAACATATCAAAAGTTTTACAGACAACCAAAAGCTAAACGTTCAACATCACCAAGCCAGCTTTACAAGAAATGTTAATAGGAGTAATCTAAACAGGGGAGAAAAGTGCTGTAACTAGAAACATGATAATTACAAAAGGAAATACCTTATCAGTAAAGGCAGATATATAGTAAAGGTAGCAAATCAAGCATATACTAAGGAAGTTTAAAAAACAGTAAAATCACCTATATCTGCAATAAGCAGTTCAGGGATACACAAAACAAAAGAAGATATAAAATGTGTCAAAAGCAGTAATGAGCCTAAATGTAAGACATGGAACATAGGCAAAGCACTCTTTGACATAAATCATAGTGGTATTTTCTTAGATCAGTCTCCCAAGGCAAAAGAAATAAAAGCAAAAATAAACAAATGGGACCTAATTAAAAGTTTTTGCACAGCAAAGGAAACCATCAATGAAACAAAAAGACAGCCTACATGATGGGAAAGGTATTTACAAATTATATGACCAGCAAGGGGTTAATATCCAAAATATCCAAAAAGCTAATATAATGTAATATCAAAAAAACCAGTCCAATCTAAAAATGGGCAGAAGACCTAAATAGACATTCCTCCAAGGAAGACATACAGAGGGCCAAGAAGTACATGAAAAGCTGCTCAACATCACTAATTATTAGAGAAATGCAAATCAAAACTACAATGAGGTATCACCTCACACCAGTTAGAATGGGCATCATCAGAAAATCTACAAAAAGCAAATGCTAGAGAGGGTGTGGAAGAAAGGGAACCCTCTTACACTGTTGGTGGGAGTGTAAATTGGTACAGCCACTATGGAGAACAGTATGGAGATTCCTCAGAAAACTAAAAATAGAGTTGCCATACGACCCAGCAATGCCACTCCTGGGTATATATCCAAAGAAAACGAAAACATTAATTTGAAACATATACACACCCCAATGTTCACAGCAGCATTATTTACAATAGCCAAGATATGGAAGCAAGCTAAGTGTCCATCAACAGATGAATGGATAAAGAAAATGTGGTACATATATACAATGGAATATTACTCAGCCATTTAAAAAAGAAATGAAATTTTGCCATTTGCAACAACATGGATGGACTGGGAGGGTATTATGCTATGTGAAATAAGTCAGAGAAAGACAAATACTGTATGTTACTACTTGTGTGAGGAATCTAAAAAAATAAAACAAATGAATATAACAAAACAAACAGTTTTACGGATACAGATAACAAATTAGTGTTTACCAGTGGGGAGAGGGAAGCGAGGAGCGGCAGGGTAGGGGGGAGTAAGAGGTACAAACTACTGTGTATAAAATAAATAAGCTACAAAGACGTACTGTACATCACATGGAATATAGCCAATATTTTATAATAACTTTAAATGGAGTATAATCTAAAAATATTAAATTGTTATGTTGTACACCTGAAACTAATGTTGTAAATCAACTATACCTCAATAAAAAAATTCTTTAATAAAAAATAAAACGTAGGATAAAAAGGAAACAACATGACAAAAATGTTAGATAACGTTGAATGCTCCTCACCTTCAGATGAGATGGAAAACTTCGGCACCGTAGATTACTTCTATGGGTTTTTCAAGAGAAACTAGAGGCAGATAATTCCTTAGTGAGACAGGAATGGCGTTACCAGACTCAAAAGGGAATGTAGTCCTAATTCTCTTAATTTGTCTTTGTTTTATCCTTGTGTGGATCAAATGGATTACACGTATCAGTGACTTTGGGAATATACACAGAGTTTTTAAAATCAGTGGCTGTGCATTAGTCAAGAAATCAATATTTATGTTTCTGTTTTGGGTTTGGTGGTTTGTTTTTAGTGTTGGCTTTGTTTGTTTGCTTGCTTGTTTCTTTAAGGCCAAAACCCGTGATTAGAAAGTTTAGTAAATTCCAAATTGAGAAGTTTAATCAGTGCTGAGTCTTGTCTAGGAACAAGGGAAGGTCTGGCAGGCTTTCCTTGCTGATCTGTCAGTCATGATTATCAGTGACGGCCATAGTTCTTCTGGGCAACCAAAGCAGTAAGCATCTTCTACCTGAAAAAAAAAGAGATGGGTCAACTAGGTTTTTTCATTTTTCCTTTAAGGAAAAGTGTTTTAAGAATGTACCAGTCAGATCATTCCTTTCCATAAAAGTTAAATATCTCTACATCCCATTTTAGATCATGCCTGCTCCACCAGCATTCTTTGTGAATAAAATCGTTTCATAATTTGAACACTGTCGACATCTCTGTGTATTTGACTAACCTAATTCATCAAAGCATTACTTAAGAATTTTGTTTGATAGTCTAATATTATTAAATTTTAACATTGTTATATTTGTGCAGGATCTTCTCCATACTGTCTTCAAGAATGGGAAGGTGACAAAAAGCTATTCATTTGATGAAGTAAGAAAAAATGCACAGCTGAATATCGAACTGGAAGCAACACCTCATTAGGCTTTGTTTTATGACTGGGTATGTGTGCGCGTGCCTGCGTGTGCGTGTGTGTGTGTTTACGTGCATGCACACACGTATACACCCGTGTGAGTATGTAGTACATAATGTTTACTGTACAGATGTGTGGGGTTTCTTTGTGTTTTATGATACATCACAGCCACATTATTTGTTGGTTTATGGACATACTGCCCTTTTCATTTTTTTTTTTTTCCAGTGTTTAGGTGATCTCAAATTAGGAAATGCTCTTAACCATGTAAAAGATAATTGCTAAAGTAAGCTTTTTAGGGCCCTTTGCCAATAGATAGTAATTCAATCTGGTATTGATCTTTTCACAAACAGAACCAAGAAACTTTTATATATAACTGAAGATCACATAAAACAGATTTGCATAAAATTATCATGATTGCTTTATGTTTATATTTAACTTGTATTTTTGTACAAACAAGATTGTGTAAGATATATTTAAAGTTTCAGTGATTTAACAGTCTTTCCAACTTTTCATGATTTTTATGAGCACAGACTTTCAAGAAAATACTTGAAAATAAATTACATTGCCTTTTGTCCATTAATCAGCAAATAAAACATGGCCTTAACAAAGCTGTTTGTGTTATTGTACAATTTGAAAATTATGTCAGGACATACCCAATAGAATTACTAAACCTCACTGCCCCTTGTAGAATATGTATTAATCATTCTACAGTAAAGAAAATAATGGTTCTTACTGGAATGTCTAGGCACTGTACAGTGATTAAACACGTTGGTCATTGTATTGTACCAGTGAAATGCCAAATTTGAAAGGCCTGTACTGCGATTTTATATGTCAGATATTGCCTGTGGCTCTAATATGCACCTCAAGATTTTAAGGAGATTTTTAGAGAGAATTTCTGCTTACAGTCTAGAATATATACATAAATGTAAAATATTGACAGAAATGGAAGTAGTGTATTTTAAAGTAATTACACTTCTGAATTTATTTTTCCTATTCTATAGTTGATATGACTTAAATGAATTACTGGAATGGGTAGTGAGTGTACTTATTTTTAATGTTTTGATTCTGTTATATTTTTCATTTTTTTCAAAAATTAAATTGGATATTCAATTTTATGGACATCATTTATTAATTTTAAACTGAATCCCTCAATAAATAATGCTCAGGCAAGTTCTTAAATGAAGATAAATTATCCCAAATGAAAAAAAGCATGATGACATGAGTTTGAATAATCTGAACCAGAAGCGGAAAGCTGGCTAAATTCGGTGTTCAACATCAACGTATTCTAGAGTGATTAAACTGCTAGATTCTGAGTCAGTCATCACCTTTGACTAGAGACCAGGATTTTTAAGATGTCCTTTCTCTTCTAAGGCAGAGATTGGCCAGCTGTGGCCAAATTCGGACTACTCTTTCTATAAATACATGTTGTCTCTGGCTGCTTTCTCACAAGAACAGCAGAAACCCTGTGACCCACAAAGCCTGAAATGTTTATTATCTGGCCCTTTACAGAAAAGTGTGTCGACCCTGTTGTAAGAAAAGGAGTGTGCCTTGAGACGGAGTTTTTCGCTCTTTGTCTTTTCTCATTTAAGAATCTGATATTAGAAGAGTATTTAGAAAAGCTTTAACAACATGACATTAAAAGTGAAATTTTAAAAATGGAAAAGCCATAAATCATTTGGCCTAAACAGTTACATGAGAAAATATTTTATCACTAGAGTAATCTAATTAGAGGTGAGTTATCTTTATTAAACATCTTTTATAAGCATTATTATTAAGAAGAATATGGGTTTTTGCAGATGATTCTAAACACCTGTCTAATGAGAACAGTAGGCCTCATTCATACTTCTAGTAAGAGTTTTCATCCTGTAATCCCTGGGGGAAAATAATTTTAAGCCGATTTATTATTTTTTAAGTAAAGAGTAGGAGTATTAAGAACACACCTTTCTTCACAAAATATGCTAAGGGGGCTTATAGAGAAGGCAAAGAAACTATTACCAATAACAACTTTAAGAACCACCCATAATTTTGATTTTGCTTAAACACTGCAATTATGCTACAGATAACAGTCTTTATACACTGTGAATTTCAGCCGTTTCAGTGTATCTGGAGGAGTTTTATTTTAAAACTTTCAGTGAATGCTAAAATCTGTACATTTGTACATGGCCATAGATTGGGGGATGGAATGATTATCTCTGTTACCTCTTAGCCACTTGGAATTGATTAATCCTGAATCTCCATCACGTAAGCACTTAGTATTTGGCCACCCCCATTCTGAGTAGCAACTGGGTGACATAGATATCAAATAGAACTCTGTTGTGTCACCCTTAAATCAGCCTGACTCTTACAGACAAAAGCAAATGGCATGTGTGGGTTCGCTCAAGTCATTAGATTTGCAGTTTACAACAGTCAGTCCCCCTCAGTTCATAATATCCTGAAGTATTATTTCTATTTTAAATAGGAGATAGGAGTTCTGCGTTAAGACTCTTTATTTGTACTCTATACTTAAAATGATTTTAATGATTATCCCTTATTTCCTTTCTTGAAATAAATTGTTATGAAAAACATTTTATAATGAAATCCATCTTGGAAAACTAGAAAGAGAAAAATGGCAAGGTAATTATTGTTCTGTTTGCCATAATTTAGAATTCAAACTTAAACAAGTATTTTGTAGTTTTACATTCCTTTTTAACCCATCTAGTGGAGAATGTCAGCTTTTCTCCCAAGTTGTATGTTAAATCAATCTAATATGTATTCAGCATCAAAGGTAAACATGTAATAATCATGGAAATAAAGTTTAGCTCTATTAGTGAAATGTTAAATTTGACTGTGTGCTTCAAATAATGGCATTTACAGAGTTACCTTTTTTAGGTATTCTTCCAGTTCAAAGAATTAGAGCATGAAAGAGGGAGAAACATCTAGGATGCCTCTTACTTTCTGCCTTGTGCACTCTATGGCAGTGCCTTTTACTAAGGACACTGGAGGAAGATCAGATTTGGGGGCAAAGAGCACAATTCCTCAGGTAAGATTTGAGATGCCTTTGAGACATTTAAATGTGGATTTTAGGTAGCTGGAGATACCGATTTGATATGAATGTGATGTATAGATGGTCACTGGAGACACGAGAGAGGATGCTTCTCTAGGCAGAGTATAGAGTATGGCACGGCACACCACAGGCTATAGGCCAAATCCAACCCACCATCTGTTTTTGTAAATAAAGTTTTATTGGAACACAGCCATGTCGATTAGTTAAACTACTGTTCATGGCTGCTTTCATGTCACGGTGGCAGAGTTGGGTAGTTGTGACAGACCTTATGGCCTGCAAAGCCTAGAATAATTTACTATATGGCCCTTTAAAGAAAAAAAAAATGTGCGGATCTCTGCTATAAAGAAAAGAGGGCCCACGGCAACACCATAGGCACTCTCAAAAGTTTTAAGTGACAGCTGAGCAGGCAAAGGAGACTGACAAGCAGTAGCTAAAGAAATGAAAGGAAAACCAGGAGGAGGAAAGTCATGGAATCCCAGGGAAGGGCTTTTTTTTTGCACAGGTGTTGAATGCTGCTGAGAAATCAAGTAGAGCGAGGGATTCGAAAGCATCTATTGGATTTGACCTCCTGGAAATAAATGGCAGCTTAGAGACATGCCCTTCCAGGTAGTAGAGGAGGTAGACGTCAGAAAGAAGCTACCTTGCACAGCTCCCAAATGTTGGAAGTGTGAAGGAGGAGAGAATGAGGCAACAGTGTGTCTCCCTTTCCCTTTTTAGGTACTGCTTTATCTCTGAGAAGGACCCAGGAAAAAGGGAGAAGTGGAAGACCAGAGAGTCAAAGGAATCCGCATGGTATTGGGTTCCAAAGAAGGTGGAGGAGGATGGGGTCCAAAGGATTGGCTTCCGATGGACAGAGTGCTTTTAATCTAGAAGAAAGGAGAAGCTAGTGCGTATGCAGGCTTTGGTTTTCTCTGTGAAATTTGAGACCAGGGCAGAGCAGACGGTTGAAAATGCAAGTTTTAAAACAGTTATTGTGGAGAGTAAAGTGCCCAGAGGTGCTGGGTCCTCCACACCATTCTATAGTTCCCCAACTAGTTGGTGATTGAGAGCTTATACTGAAAATTTGCCTCTTGTGGTTTTTTGTTGCCCTCCCTAGTAACACCCTGATGCCTAGGTACAGACGCACAGAAAATAGAGATAACTTGGAGTTTTGCCAGATAAGTCTGAAAAGAACAAAGGACAATAACTGAATAATTATTAAAATTGACGTGTTGAAAAAGGGTCCTACGGTACTTAAACTGAATAGGTAAGGACGTGAGCACAACACACTGTGTTGGGAAGACAGTAGAGAGCCCAATGGACAGTCTGACGACAGCTCTGATCTACTGGGAGTTGTTGAACAAGCAGCTTGGGAAGGACAGAAAATGCTAGCCTGAGACCAGGATGCTTGGATTAGTGATCTGAGAGGAGCAAGTTCATGGTGTAGTACGATCCAAGGCATGACCTGGCAGTGGCTACATGAAGTTTAAGGAAGATCTCTGGAGACAAAACAAGATCACGAAACCCAAAAAGACAGGTGGGTTGGACGGGTGGACATTAAGATCATGCAGAGTCGTAGTGGAGAGGAAAACTAAGTCAGGTGGCAGTGTGTTCAGTGAACGAAAGGAAGGGAGCAGGAGGCAGCAACAAGGAGGGGTGTGAGCCTCAAAGGGATCAGGCCGTGGAGACCGCTGACGCAGGCAAGCCTGCAAGAGGAGGAGCTCCGCCTCCTGGAACGGTCCAAACATGCGTGGACAAGTAACAAACTGATTAAAAGGTGCTTTGTGTATTGCCAAAGGCTTGATGTCCTTTACCAGATGCTTAAGCAATATTTGTTGAGTTAAATGAATAGACGGAAGGAAGGAATAATCTCGGTTTAAAATTTCTTGGTTTTGCTAGCTTGCTGCAGCATCCCCTTTCAACTGACATAGGCCCAAGTGTTACAGCCTTTAAATACATTGTTGAATTTTTGTCTTTAATGTTTTAAGAGTCACATTTTCTTTTTTAAAGAAACCAGCCAAAGCATTCTGCACCAGTTAAAATCAGTCACCTCTGATTCAGGTTATTTCCACCTCAGATTATTTTATTTTATTCAAAAGCTTCTCTATTATTTATTCCCCCCAGAGACAACTCTATCTTAATTGGTTCACAGTTCTTCATTCCATTAAAACTTATTTGTTATTCCAGCAAAAAGAAATATATTCTTGAATGGAATTTTAGACTCACTCAAATTACCGACTTCACCAAAATTTTTTTAACTAACATGAAAATGGGTCCTTGGTAATCAAGAATTTTGCCTGCATGCTCTCTCACATGGGCTGACTGACCCCTCACCTTATTGGTATATAGGACTCTTGGTGACTCAGTTGGTATATTCACAAGGGATCTTTCTACCACTTTTCAGGGCTCATACTGTTCTCTTGGCGAGTAGAATAAGCTGTCAATTGACTTTTCTACCAGTTTATAGCATAATCTCTGCAGAAAAATACAATTTTGGTTTACATTGATTTACGTTCATCCCAGAGAAAAGAAGCATCTTTCTTTGGTTGGCAGCAAAATACTATTAAAAATATAGTTATCCTGACTTACTTTATTTTCTTATCTAATTTTGTAATTGCCTACTGAGTTGTTACTTCTTTGAGGTCAACTAGGGAAGATGTTCTGTAGTTTTTATTAAGATGGATGGATCAGCTGTTGGGCTGAGGAGCACTCCTGATGGATTGACTACAAATTTTATTCTTTTTAGGTCTCCCTAAGTAGCCTGAACTCTGAGCCTGGGAAAAAAACAACTCTTATCTTCAACCTCTCCCATTCTAGTCCTTCCTCCTCAGCCAACAAACATGTTTCTGTTTCTCCAGTCCTTAAAAAAAAAAAAAGTCACTCCCTTGATAGCACCAGCTTAAGTCGCCCTTCTCCCTTTCATATCCGAACTCTGTGTACACTTCCTCTCCATTTACTGCCTCACTTGCTGTTCATCTCCCATCTGGTTCTCATCTCTCATTAAACAAAACAGAGGCCTCTTGATTGTCAAACGAATATGTTTAGTTCTTATCTTACCGGAGGACCTCCCCTGTATTTGCCACTGTTAGTAATTCAGTCCTTGAAACTGCTTCATCTTGTGCTGGAACAGCTCGCGTGCCTTCTCTCTCTGGGGCTCTTCTTCACACACTTACCTTTTCAATTTTGGTATGTCCTACTTAGCGCCATACTTATCTCAGCTGATCTCAGCCATTCGCATGCTCTCAGCAACCACCTGTTTACTCAAGCCTCCACGCATTTCTCTCTCTAGCCCAGACTCTTCTACCTGTGATGCATTTCCACCCAGATACCTACTCACATACGACAAGGCCAAACTTATCATATTCCTCCTGATTCTCTACCTCATTTGGGAGTTCAGCCAACCGCCCAAGCCAGAGTTCCCTCTTCATTACCCTACACATGTCCTCAATTACACATTCCTATTGATTTACCTACTAAATAATGTTAATCTATCTTCTCTCCCACTCCCACTTTAGGCGCACAAATCTCTTCCTGAAACAATACAAAAAATATCTAACCAGACTTTCCATCCTTAGCCCCCTCCCCATCCTGCTGTGTACTACCAAAATCGAATCATTTCAGTCCCCTGCTTAAAGCATTTGGTGTTGTCTTTAGCCCACAAAAATGCTCAGAATCCAAACTAACCCACAAAACCCTCCCTAATCTGGCCCCTGCCACACACGCAGCCTCATGTCTTGCCCTCTGTTTTCTGTGCCAGCATCACCTACTTGCTCTGCCTACACACACTCCTGCAATGTGCACACACATCGCACCATTTCCCTGCTCCTCTCCTTACTTATGCTGCCTTTGGCTAAGTCATTTTAGGTGTTAGGTGGTAACACCCCAAGAATCATGCAACAACTCGCTCATCTGCCATCCCCACCCCACATGCCCGTCCTCTGGCCTCCATAGGTACTGAGTATATTTCTAAAACAGCTCTTACAATCCATGGTTCTGGGTCCTGCATGAGGCAATATAGAATGGTGTTTTATTCATCTGTATCTCCTGCATTCAGTACATTTAAATGTTTGTTGAATAAATGTCATTAAGATGAACACTTTTCCACAGTGTTTTGGTACCCTTTGTAGTACCCTGAACACTTTAATAAGTGTTAAAAAACAAAAAACAAACCAGTAGAACGTTTTACTAAACGTTTTTGTTTTTTTAAACACGGATAACTTTTTCAAAGCATGTTCACATATTACTGTCTTTTTGGAAAACCCTTAGAGTAAATTCATGAAGTGTTTGTTTCATCAAAATATAGGTTAGAAAACTAACATATAAAGAGGATAAATTATTTGCCTAAGATTTCCTTGTATTTACTTAAGTAGTTCATAACTTTCCTGAGACCTCTGAGACTGTGCTTACAGCTGTGGACGTTCTTCAGAGAAAAACTCCCATTTGCAAATAAAACAACTTGCCTATAACTTAAGGGGGTTGCTACACAGACTCCACCATGAGAACTCCTAGTTACGGGCAGACGTCGGAGATATGGCGGGTTCTCTTCTAGACCACCTCAAAAGAGCAAACGTCACAATAAAGCGAGTCACATGAACTTTTGGCTTCCCCAGCGCCTATAAAAGTTATGTTTACCCTATACTGCAGTCAATTAAGTGCGCAGTATCATGTCTAAAAAGACAATGTACATACCTTAATTTAAAAATATGTTATTGCTAAATTCTAACCATCATCTGACCATGCAGGGTTGCCACAAACCTTCAATTTGTAAAAAAAAAAAAAAAAAAAAACCAAGTGCAGTAAAACAAAGTGCAGTAAAATAATGACGTATGCCTGTAATTGCAGAGCAGAGATTAAGGGTGCTCTCTACCAAATGCCCTTCCCTCTTTATTGGAACGTCTAGTGGTGCTCTTAGAAATTTTAAGGTTTTAATCACCTTAAATTGTTTTTGGAACAAGGCAAAGTAAGTAAATATGATTTTAATTCAACTCATAAGGGGTTCTACAGACTTCATTGATGCAGAGTCCAAAATTGGTGGCTATTTTAAATGTCTCTTTTACAGATGGAGAAACAGAATCTTCTCTGTAAACTAAGCAACACCAAACTTTTGACAAAAGCTTTCTCTGTATTTTTATAACTAGACGATTCTGTTTCCAGAAATGTAAACAGACTAGGTAATTCTGACCACCTTCCACTAAAAACCAAAACTAATGGGTAACTTTTTTTTTTTTTTGTATTGAACTAACAAACAGATCAGTAAGAAATTACTAGGTCAAAATCCAAGTGAAAATGGGATGTGGAATAGAGAACCAAGTACTGAAGGTACTTTTGTCCTGGGTGTCTACCAAACCTGAGGGATATGAGCTTCAGTTTCTAGGGCTTGACAGGACACGCGAACAGGAACCAAAGACCCTTTATAAAGCAGGTCCTGCAAAGGGCTGCTTCAGGATGACGGTGAATCAGTAGTAAACCTTTACCCCAGCACCACTAGGGCACTGCAAGAAAAGTTGCTTTAGCTCTGGGAAGACCGAGTTAAGAAAAACCTCTGACCAGTTGTCACTCCAAGCTAGCCCTTGCACCTAGTTGCAACCCAAATTCACACCCCGTACATGTTACAAAAACCTCAAGCTGTAAATTTAGATTAAACTGGACTGGGAGAATTCCCTAAATGCTTGACAGAATGCAAATCCTCTCTGAAAGGATACTGTTTCATCCTGAGCCTCAAAGAATTCCCAAAATAATATTCTAAGGAAAATGAGCAACTCAGAAAGCAATCACACAAGGAAACGGGACACCATGAATGAGAGTAACAAAAAAAATCCAAAAGTTTCAGATATGGAAATTATGAGACACTATAAAATATGCATAATATTTTTGTTAGTGAAATAGCTTGAAGCTACACAGAATAGGAAATCTTTAATAGCAGATTTGAAAAGGGGATTAACGGAATTTGTATAAATAAAAAATACAGAAACTGAGATTAACAATCAGATTAGATAGCCGTAGAGGGAACCAAAGGGAAGACACACCAGAAGGAATTATTCCGAACGCAACACAAAACAAACGGACAAAATCAAAAAGAAGGTAAGCAGCATGCGAGAGGGAAGGGCCTAACATATGTCTAATCAGAGCTCTAGAAGAAGAAGAAAGAAAATGGGGTAGAAGCTATATTTCAAGATCTGAGGGTTCAGGATTTACCTGGACTGATAAAAAGCAACAAGTGAAAGATTAAAGAAGCTCAGTGAATCCCAAGCAAGATAAATTTTAAAAAGCCACACCCAGACATGTTATAGTGAAACTGCAAATCAACAATAGTACAGCAAGTGTCTTAAGAGCAGCCAGAGAAAAAGAGATTGTGGGAATTCTCTGGCAGTCCAGTGGTCAGGACTCTGTGCTCTCATTGCTGAGGGCCCGGGTTCGATCCCTGGTCAGGGAGCTAAGATCCCACAGGCTGCAGTGGAAGCCGGGAGACAATGTGATAACCTAAGAGGAAATAATTACCAATGTAGAACCCTATTCCCATGAAAAATAATTTTCAAGAATGAAAATAAAGACGTTTTCAGATCACCAAACTCAAAGGTTGTCACTAGCATACCTTCACTAAAGAAAATTCTAAGAGATAGATGAAGAGCAATAGAAGTAGTAAGTATATACGGGGCAACTAAACAAAATTAACTATATGAAAAAACGATGATGTCTTATGGATTTAAACTATTTAAAATCTACAGGTATAGCATAACTCGGGAGCAAGGTAAATGGAATTCAGAGTGTTCTACGGCACTTGAATCGTCAGAAGGAGGTTAAACTTACTGATCAATTTTAGACTTTGGTTAAGTATGTATGTTGAATTAATAGGAAGAGGAACAAAGTATGTTACTTTCAAACTAACAGGAAAAGATCAGAATTTTTCAAAAGGCAGCCAAAAGTGAGAGAACAGGAAACAAAAACAAATGGGACAAAAACAGCAAAATAATAATAATAGGATGCATGCTACATACATTCAATATATATATGTCAGTAGTACATACACATATCCTACACAAACACACAGTTAAAAGAACGTTTTTTTAATCCAACTATTTGCTGCTTACAAGAGACATGTCTAAAGTATAAGATGCCAAAAGGATGAAAATATTTTTGAAATCAAACAATTTACTGAAAATAATTGCTGCTATTTTCCTTTAAATCAGAGGACTTGTTTGCTTGGTATTTCTGAACAAGGCAGGCTGAAACTACACATTACCTCACTGGGCTCCCAAGCCGTGCCAACAAAGTGTGGCACTCACAAGGAAGAGAGCCTCCCTGCTCTGGCTCAGAGCTGTATTTACCAAGCTTTGGGGATAATGTGTACCTCTGGCAAAGAGCTCTCTTCCCTCAGGTTATGCTGATGCCCGGGAAGCCACATTTTGGGATGTCAGTGGACGCTTTACTGCAGGAAAAGATGCATCTGAGAAAAAGTGCCTCCTGTTCATTTTTGTCCTGAACCCTTTAGCTTCCAATGTTTATATTTTTCAACTCAGTACTGTCTGTAGCTTTGAGCAGGGTTTACGTGCATTCCCCTTTGTATCAGTAGGTGGAGTAGGAGAGGGATAGGGTAAGAATTAGCTGTGGGGCTTTTCTGAAACATACACTTACTCCTGAACATCTGATAGTTCCTGAATATGACAGTTAAAAGTGTCTGTGTAGTTTGTTTCTTGTTTTGTTTTTTTCTAATTTTTTTTATTGGAGTATAATTGCTTTATAATATTGTGTTCGTTTCTGCTGTACATGAAGTGAATCAGCTATAAGTGTACCTATATCCCTTCCCCTCCCTCCCACCCCACCCCCATCCCATCCATCTAGATCACCACAGAGCACCGAGCTGAGCTCCCTGTGCTAGACAGCTGGTCTGTGTAGTTTGGATAAACCACCAGAGAATTCGTAAACACCCATCATCTCTGGTTGAGACTCACTGCTCTATATAAACCACTACCCAAATATTGATGCAGGACCATAAGCACTTTACAGACCTTATTACCTCCACCCTAAAACTTCACCAGCAGTGTCCTCCTTTCTGCTTAGAGAACAAGGCACTGTGAAAGATGGCCAAGAATGGTTCTGTGAGGTTTATACAACTTGTCACCACCCTAGCCTGTCTGAGGAAACAAAGGTCACAGCATTTTTCCTACAGGGAGGAAAGAGGAGAATGACTTCAAACCATTTCCATCTAGTAACGTCAAAACATGTCCTTTCGCAATTGAAATAAAAGCAAAAATAAACAAATGGGACCTAATCAAACTTAGAAGCCTTTGCACAGCAATGGAGACCATAAATGAAACAACAAGACAACCTACAGAATGGGAGAAAATATTTGCAAATGATGCGACTGAAAAGGCCTTAATTTCCAAAATATACAAACAGCTCATACAGCTCGATAGCAAAAAAACAAACCAATTAAAAAATAGGCAGAAGACTGAAATTGACATTTCTCCAAAGAAGACATACAGGTGGCCAGTAGGCACATGAAAAGATGGTCAACTGCTAATTATTAGAGGAATGCAAATCATATCCACAATGAGGTATCACCTCACATCAGTCAGAATGGTCTACAAATCATCTGTCAATACAGTGGTCATCAGAAAGTCTACAAATAATAAGTGCTGGAGAGGGTGTAGAGAAAAGGGAACCCTCCTGCAGTGTTGGTGGGAATGTAAATTGGTGCAGCCACTGTGGAGAACAATATGGAGGTTCCTTAAAAACCTAAAACTAGAGCTACCATATGATCCAGCAATCCCACTCCTGGGTGTATATTCGGACGAAACTCTAATTTGAAAAGATACATGCACCCCAATGTTCATAACAGTACTATTTAAAATAGCCAAGACACGGAAGCAACCTAAATGTCTGTCAACAGATGAATGGACAAAAATGTAATGCACACACACCCATATACACACACAGACACAACGGAATATTACTCAGCCATAAAAAAGACTGAAAATGCCATTGGCAGCAACATGGATGGACCTAGAGATGATCATACTAAATGAAGTAAGTCAGAGAAAGACAAATATATGATAGCACTTATATGTGGAATCTAAAACATGATACAAATGAACTTATTTACAAAAGAGAAATAGACTCAGAGACAGAAAACTTGTTACGAAAGGGGAAAGGGGGTGGGGAGGGATGAATTAGGAGTTTGGGATTAGCAGATACAAACTACTATATATAAAATAGATAAACAACAAGATCCTGCTGTACAACACAGGGAACTATATTCAGTACCTTGTAATAAACTATAATGGAAAAGAATCTGAAAAAGAGTAGATGACATACATAAAACAATCACTGCTGTACACCTGAAACTAACACAACATTGTAAATCAACTATGCTTCATTTTTTAAAATGTTCTTTTCACATATGATAACCTGGAAAAAACCTACCTCTAAAGAAGTTTCTAACAATAATTTCATGTACAAAAGAGTTATAGGTCTATACTTTGCTATCTATGTTCTCCACAAGGGGCAAGTATTGCTGTTGTTACCAAGAAATGACAAAAAGCATTTTTGATAAACAGAATTACAAGTGCTGGCCTCATCAGCCAGGACAGCGAGGTGCCCAGGACTCCTCTGGAAATGAGTTTTTCCAACTGCTGGAGGTAGGTGAGGAGAGCTTTCTGCCATTGGGAGTCACTAGCCCATTGAAAAAACAGGATCCCAAAACTCACAAGCAACTTAATTTAGCATTGTGTACATATGTGTACGTGTGTGTGTGCACGTGTGTATGTATATACACAGAGAGGGAGAAATACCTCATTCCGTGCCAGCTAGTTTTGAAACAAGGAACAGAGAACAAAGTAATATATGTGCCACAAACACTTAAAAAGCTATTTCAGTCCCACGTTATATCCAGGGACACATCAAGTCTTAACAGGCAAAAAATATAACTCATTGGAATAAATAAATAACTACTTTGGTAGGCCCTCATCTGTTTCCCCACTAGATGCTGTGCTCTGTGAGGGCAGGCACTATGCCTGACCTTTTAGCCGTGCGTGCATGTCTCAGGCCTAAGCTGGGTGGGGCCTGACCCCCGGAAGACATTCACCAGGTACCTGCTGAGCGAATGGCACTTCATAATCCTAGAAACACTCACTTCTTCCTCCCTCAATCCCTCACGGTCCAGCCACATCTCACCCTCCACCTGCCTCTCCTACTCCATGCTCCCAGGTCCTCGTTACCTGGAGCCAAATACTCATGCTTTTTAAGGCAAAGAGATCATTGGGAACGGGTCAACCATTCAAGTAGCCCTCATTCATCTGCATCTCGTGGGGAATTCCAGACTAGAATTTCCAGCTGCTTTATGCAAAAAACGGTCAAATGAGATCGTTCCCTAGCAGACCCCCAGATTACTACAAATGGTACAAAGATCTCCTCAGGAATTCACTGGTCAGAAGGCCTGAACTCCCAGGGTAGTCAGAATTCCCTAAATAAAATCTCTGATCCTCCACACCGTAATTTTTGCCTGTTTGTTTGTTTTTTCTTTTTGACAACCACCTTCACTAAGAAACACATTTCATACTGCAGCTCCGTCACGCACGTATACATATGTTACTGAAACCCTTACTTGGTTCAGTGCCCTCTGATACAGACAAATCTGTTTGGCTATCTCCTACTCTACTGGGTTTTTTTTTTTTTTTTTTTTTTTTTTTTTTTTTTTTTTTTTTGCGGTATGCGGGCCTCTCACTGTTGTGGCCTCTCCCATTGCGGAGCACAGGCTCCGGACGCGCAGGCCCAGCGGCCATGGCTCACGGGTTTAGTTGCTCCGCGGCATGTGGGATCTTCCCGGACCAGGGCACGAACCCGTGTCTCCTGCATCGGCAGGCGGATTCTCAACCACTGCGCCACCAGGGAAGCCCTCTACTGGGGTTTTTTAAACGCTGGTTCTATCCCACAGAATTGGGATCTTGAACCACTAATGGTCATGACCTGCAGTTGAAAACCACTGGCCTAAATGGACCCAGTACAGCATCACCCACCCTGGTCTTACACACACAAGATCATAGCTCTCCAGGAAGCCCCACATCATGTGGGCTCCTAAGCCAAACTTAGGGGCTCCAACTATAACCAGATGAGCTTCAGGAATGTGGTGAGTAAACAAACTTTCTCATTGTGCCATTTCCTAGGTGAAGAAAGAAATGAAAAAGTTCGCTCGCTAACTCTGTGTCGTGCTCGGTACTTGGCGTGAATGGCCTTCCTTAACCCCCTCAGCAGCTCTCTGTGGTCGTCATCTTCCCCACTTTGGAGGTGAAACAACTGACGAAAACAGAGAGAAAGTAACCAGCTAGTAAGGAACAGAGTGAGACTTCCAGCCAGGGCTGTGCGACTCCACAAGCCACCATGCTCATCTTCCGGACTGCACTACATCAGCCACAACGAAGAGGCCTTCCTTCTCTCCCTCACCCCTGTGCCTGTCCACATGCAGCATCTCACTCCATATCTGGCCTTCTATCATTCCTCCAGGAAGACCCCTCCAAAAGCCACCCTCTGCCAAACTCTAGACGTACAACTCGCACTTTATCTTTCCATGAGGTTCTGCAGTGCGTGGTCAGTGTGCGTGCCATATGGGTGTGCGTGAATGTGTGCGTTGTCTATTGCTCTTCTGCTGCCAGAATCACACACCGGCTCTCCATCAATCAGCGCCTGCAGGTCTCAGGGCTGTACGTCAGTCTCTATGACTCTTTTCTTCGGGTGCCTCATCTGACCCAGCTACTTGAGAATGACTAGCTAGGGCATGTCCAGCTGTTTTGAGTTCCTTCTGACTCTGACCTAGGCTGTTCACTGAGGAGCCGGTCGGAGCTGGGAAGGGCTGTATCAACCTCATCAAAACAACTTCTCAGGCAGCTGACTGCCTGCAGGTTTGGGGCAAGGGGTGAAAAATAAGAAATCATACGTGCAGAGCTTTCCAAGTGGGGAAAGAAAGAGCAGGCAGTCCAGAAGGTCCACAGCAATCCAGACTGCTGCCTCAGCCAGCTCGGGCTGTGGGTGAAAAGAGAGCAAAGAACATAAAGAGGGAGGTGAGAGCACCCTAACAAATCTGCAGCCAACCAACCCCTAAGAGCAAAACCATCAAAAGAACCAGAGGTGGGCTCTCCACCCTGACCTCTTCCTTAAGCTCTCAAAGGTTTTCCAGTGGACATGGTACCGTGGGAAACTGGGAGCAACTTGTGTAGACTATGTACTTGGAGATCCTGCCCTCACACCCTGGTAAAGGGGCTGAGCCTATTAAACACAGGACAGATTCCTATCATCGGAATATGTCCTTCTTCGGGCTGGAATACTCAAAGCAATCTAACTCGCCAGGTGCCAATTCAGCACATATCCTGATCCAATCCCATTTTTGAAAACTTTTCTAAATCCACTGGTTTAAGAATATGCAGAGAGAGTATAGATATACAGAGATATATGGAATAGATAGAATATTCAAAGAGATTATACTTAACACTTTCACTCTAAGAGACCCACATTAGGAGTGATAATTAGTACTTTGCAGAAAAACTGTCTTTCAGTTCTTCTATTTGTATGAATTTACACATTTGCTTAAAGAAGCTCTAGCCTGAAAGAACAAATCGGGTCTTTTCAAATAATTTGAACCAATATTTCTATTTCGATTTAAGTAGACTAAAAAGAACTGGTTTCTCAGCCTATCTCTGTTTTTCAGAGTAATGTGAGAAAGATAGCATTCTATAGCATAGTTGATGACTTCTTGTTTTCACAGCTTATCACATATATCTGAAGATTTATATGTCTGTGTTCAGAGCTAGCTCCTTTTCAAAAGTTTTTGACACTTAAATAACCCATATATCTATAAGCACATTGCTTAATGAGGAATAGTAGCATATATTCCAAACAAATTTTTAGCATTATCAATGAGCTGATTCCTATGATAGAATATCAGAAGTGAGAAGGAATTCATTTTCACCCCATTCTAAATGAAACCCAAATTTCATTGTTTGTAATATATTTCATTACACCTAAAAATAACAATGTTTAATATCATCAAATATCTATCTAGTCAGTGTGCAAATTGTCTTGTAATTCTTAAAAGTCTGTTGGAGGGAATTCCTAGGTGGTCCAGTGGTTAGGACTCTGCGCATCCACTGCAGGGGGCCCGGGTTCAATTCCTGGTCAGGGAACTAAGATCTCACAAGCCACATAGCACAGGGGAGAAAAAAAAAAACAAAAACAGTCTATTGGAAGCATATATGGAACATTCTTCAGGATAAATCCCATGCTAGGCCACAAAACAAGTCTTGATAAATTTAAGAATATTGAAATAATGTCAAGCATCTTTTCTGACCACAATGGTATGAAACTAGAAATCAATTACAAGAAGAGAAAAGTAGAAAATTCACAAATATCTGGAGATTAAACAACATGCCACTGAACAACCAGTGGGTCAAAGAAGAAATCAAAAGAGAAAGCAAAAAATATTGTGAGACAAATGAAATACAACATATCAAAACTTATAGGATGCAGCAAAAGCAGTTCTAAGAAGGAAGTTCATAGTGATAAATGCCTACATTAAAAAATGAGAAAAATTTCAAATAAAAAGAGAAAGACAATCGAAAAGGAAACTAGGAGTTGGTTTTTAGAAAAGATAAACAAAATAGACACACCTGTAGTCAAACTCACCAAGAAAAGAGAGAGGACTCATAAATGTCAGAAATAAAAGAGGAGACATTACAACTGATAACCACAGAAATACAAAGGATCATAAGAGACTACTATAAATAATTATACGCCAACAAATTGGACAACTTAGAAAAAATGGATAAATTCCTAAAAACATACAACCTACCAAAACTGAATCAGGAAGAAATAGAAATTCTGAACCAACTAATTACTAGTAAGAAGATTGAATTGGTGATCAAAAACCTCCCAACAGAAGAAGTCCAGGACCAGATGGCTTCACTGGTGAATTCTGTAAACATTTAAAGAAAAATTAATACAAAACCTTCTCAAACTCTACCAAAAAATAGAGGGGGAAGGAACAATTCCAAACTCATTTTCTGAGACCAGTATTACCTTGATACCAAAACCAGACAAGGATACTACAAAAAAGAAAAGTATAGGCCAATATCCCTGATGAACACGGATGTAAAAATCCTCAACAAAGTATTAGCAAACGAAACTCAACAATACATTAAAAAGATCATACACCATGATCAAGTGGGATTTATTCCAGGGATGCAAGGATGGTTCAACATCTCCAAATTAATCAATGTGATACACTGCATTAACAAAATGAAAGATAAAAATCATATGATCATCTCAACAGATGCAGAAAAAGCATTCAACAACATCCTTTCATGATAAAAAGTCTCATCAAAGTTGGTATAGAAGGAACATATCTCAACATAATAAAGGCCATATATGACAAACCCATAGCTAATATTATACACAATGGGAAAAAATGTAAAAGCTCTTCTGCTGTGATCAGGAACAAAATAAGGATGCCCATTCACCACTTTTACTCAGCATGGTACTGGAAATCCTAGCCATAGCAATTAGGCAAGAAGTAAAAGGCATCCAAATCAGAAAGGAAGCAGTAAAACTGTCACTATTTGCAGATGACATGATATTTTATATAGAAAACCCTAAAGACTCCATAAAAAAAAAGCTGTTAGAAATAATAAATTCATTAGAGTTGCAAGATACAAAAGTCAATATACAAAAATCAGTGTGTTTCTTTTTTTTTTTTTTTTTTTTTGCGGTATGCGGGCCTCTCACTGTTGTGGCCTCTCCCGTTGCGGAGCACAGGCTCCGGACGCACAGGCCTAGCAGCCATGGCTCACGGGCTCAGTCGCTCCACGGCACGTGGGATCCTCCCAGACCAGGGCACGAACCCGTGTCTCCTGCATCAGCAGGCGGACTCTCAACCACTGCGCCACAAGGGAAGCCCTCAGTGTGTTTCTTTACACTAATAATGAACTATCAGAAAGGGAAAATAAGAAAACAATCCATTTCCAATTGCATCAGAAAGAATAAAATACCTAGCAATAAATTCAGCCAAGGAGGTGAAAAATCTATACTCTGAAAACTGTAAGACATTGATGAAAGAAATTGAGGAAGACACAAATGGAAAGAACATCTGTGCTCATGGACTGGAAGAATTAGTATTATTAAAATAGTCATACTACCCAGAGTGATCTATAGATTCAACACAATTCCTATCAAAATTCCAACGGCATTTTTTCATAGAAATAGAACAAATAATCCTAAAATTTGGATGGAACCATGAAAGACTCTGAGTAGCCAAAGCAACATTGAGAAAGAATAACAAAGCTAGAGGCATCACACTGCTTGGCTTAAAACTATATTATAAAGCTATAGTAATCAAAACAGGATGGTATTGGCATAAAAAGAGACACATATATCAGTGGAACAGAATAGAGAGCATGAATATAAGCCCATGCATATATAGTCAATTAATTTATTAAAAAGGAGCCAAGAACACTCACTGAGGAAAGGATATTCTCTTCAGTAAGTGGTACTGAGAACATTGGACAGCCATGTGCAAAAGAATGAAACTGGGCTACTATCTTCCACCATACGCTAAATCAACTAAAATTGATTAAAGACTTGAACATAAAGCCTGAAACCATAAAGCTCCTGGAAGAAAACATAAGCTCCCTGACGATGATCTTAGAAATAATTTTTTGGATTTGACACCAAAAGCAAAGGCAACAAAAAGGCTACAAAAGCAAAAATAAACAAGTGGGACTACATCAAACTAAAAAGTTGCCGCACAGCAAAGGAAACTATCAACAAAATAAAAAGACAATCTAAAGAATAGGAGAAAATATTTTCAAATCACATATCCGATAAGGGTTAATACCCCAACTATATAAAGAACTCATATAACTCAATAGTAAACAAATAAAACAAACCCCAAACAATCTGATTTTTCAAATGACAGATGATCTGAATAGACATTTTCCCAAAGACATATAGATGCTCAACATGTGCATGAAAAGGTGCTCAACATCACTAATCAAGAAAATGCAAATTAAAACCACAATGAGATAACACCTCATACCTGTTAGAATGGCTATTTTCAAAAAGATTAGAAATAATAAGTGTTGGTTAGGATGTGGAGAAAAGGGAACCCTGGTGCACTGTTGGTGGAAATGTAAGTTGGTACAGCCACTATGGAAAACAATATGGAGGCTCCTCAAAAAACTAAAAATAGAACTACCATATGATCCAGCAATTGCACTCCTGGGTATATATCCAAAGAAAACAAAAACATTAATTTGAAAAGATATATGCACCCCACTGTTCACAGCATTATTTACAATTGCCAAGATATGGAAGCAACCTAAGTATACATCAACAGATGAATGGATAAAGAAGATATAAAGAAGATATGCTCCTATTTAACTGAAATGAATTTTCCTTTTACTCTCACAAAGGGTGGATGCCAATAATCACTTTTCTAGCCTCACAGCTCTAGAGCTCATTGTGTTCTTTTGTAATAGGGAATATGGCCTTAATACTTTCTAAATTATGCTCCAATTTACCCTCACCCATTTTTTCTGCATTCCCTCTTTCCTTTGTCACTATTTTCCTTTTCCTGCTCAATTTTGATCCTATTCCCAGTACTTTTTCCTCAGTGTGAAAGAAAGCTTAGTAGGAAAAGAAAAGGAATATGCAGCAGTGATTTATGTAGCCCATAAAGCCTACTATACTTACTCTATGGCCCTTGAGAAGCAATTTGCTAACCTCTACTCTAGAGTAACTTTTTCTCTGGAGGGTTCCTCCACATTCCATATAGTCTAGGTGGTACTGTCAATCACAGTGCACCATCACAGCAATGAGATGGGACCCAAGCAGGGGTAATAAATGGAGTCTTCCATAGAATTAATAAGCAGACATTAGAAGAGAGGTCTTTCTATTAGGGTACTTGGCTATGGGTTTGTGAACCTCAGGCTGCTTGTGGACACTGCTTTTAGCCACATGGAGGAAGCTTATGTCCAAGAAGAGAAAAGAAGGCTCAGATTATGAAGGAAGCTGGGGTGATTCGAATCCTCTGAATCAAGCTGACACAGCTGCATGCCTGGACTTTCCAGTTCCATGAGCCGATAAATTCACTTTTCTGCTTGAGCTCATTTGAGGTAGACTCTGATATTGCAACCCCAAAAGCCCTAGGCTAACACAGTTGCATGCATGAAAACACATGTACATGGCCACTTAAAGGATTTTTCTCAAATTATTCACTGCTCTTGTTTTTCCTGGGGTTTTGTTTTGTTTTGTTTTTAGCTAGAAGAAGATTAAAGACAAAAGAAAAACTTAACAGGGATGAAAGAAATTATTTTGTGAGCAATAGAATTCCTTAGCTAAGATTTTGTAAATTAGTCTAAATGTTTTAAAAGTATGCAATAGGGACTTCCCTGGTGGCACAGGGGTTAAGAATCCACCTGCCAATGCAGTGGACACAGGTTCGATCCCTGGTCCAGGAAGATCCCACGTGCCACGGAGCAACTAAACCCGTGCGCCACAGCTACTGAGCCTGAGCTCTAGAGCCCACGAGCCACAGCCACTGAGCCCACGTGCCACAACTACTGAAGCCCATGCATCTAGAGCCCATGCTCTGCAACAAGAGAAGCCACCACAATGAGAAGCCTGCACACCTCAATGAGCAGCCCCGGCTCACTGAAACTAGAGAAAGCCCACACGTAGCAACAAAGACCCAACACAGCCAAAAATAAATAAATATATTTTTTTAAGTATGCAATAAATAAGTTCAGCTTATGGTTTATAGCTAAAGTGAAGGGAATTAGTTGGGTTAGTGAGAACAACTAACAGCACAAGAGCCACTGCTGACAGAGTTTGAATTTTAAAATATAAAAGACTATTTTGTAGAATGGAGCCTATCACAATCATCAGGGGAGTTTTTAAAAAACAGATTTTGAAAGGCTATGCCAAGGACCTACTGCAGTAACCCTGATAGATAGAAAAGTTTGAGAATGACTGCTCTAATATGGGCACCTTAATGTTTTAAAAATTATGTATATTTTATAGTTTGCTTACTTTAGGGTTTGTTTTTTAATGATAAAGTTTCAGATTCCTTAGTTCTGTCATCTCTAAATATACATTCATACCAGTACCAGGTGGTTTCACCAATGCTACATAACAGGTTTTCTGCTGATTACACATAGAGGTAATCAAGATTTGGGTAAATTTTGTAGATGTTTTATACCAAGGTCAGGTCCCAAACAAAAATTAACAATCACTAGAGTATCAGAAAGGCACAGAGCAAACATGGAAGATTCGTTAAGAGGTTTTATGATACTATCAGAGCAACAGTCCCTTTATCTTGAATAAGAGAGTGAACAAAACTCTGACCCAGATAAATAATTTAGGAATGGCTTTAACTAGCTCCTGGTGTGATTCTCTGGATACTAAAATCATTCATGTGTAAGCATGACAGATGCGAAGCCCTTGGGCTCTTCAAAGCAACCTCTCTTCTCTCTTCATTAGAGTGGCTGAAAAGACCACCAGATGCTCTCTTAGACACTAGAGCGACAAGAAGCCCAGGATGGCTGCAAACTCATCCCGCAAACCCCAAGGATGAAATAACGCTCAGTGGTTCCGTGGAAAGGACCCAACTGGCCATCAGAGCTACCGAGTGGGAGTATCTGAGCCACATCCACAAGGGAGGGCCCATTCAGTTCTGTTGGTAAGTGCACTGTAACCTGTCCACACAGAGCTCTGTTGTTCTACGTCATGCCACAAGAGAGATGTGTGAGAAAGAGGACCAGCCAGGGAGATGCAAACCCCTATTATTTTCTTTTGTGATTTTTTTTTTTTAACAAAAGAACTCATTTCTGTACCTTTTTCCTTAAAGTCTCTGAAATCAAAGGGAGCTAGTTCTTGATATAGATGAGGGAGGGGAGAAAAAGGATGCCAGTCACCCTGCATTTTGCTTAATTTGTTCCAAAACAGTGAATGCACTTCTCCCAGGTTGATCTTCTAAGAACTGAACTTGGCCATTTCCCAGACAGCTCTAGAAGTTGGCTAACAATCAGAACTTGGGTCACAGGTCGGAAATCATTCTTTTTTTTTTTTTGCGGTACGCGGGCCTCTCACCGCTGTGGCCTCTCCAGTTGTGGAGCACAGGCTCCGGACGCGCAGGCTCAGCAGCCACGGCTCACGGGCCCAGCCGCTCCGCGGCACGTGGGATCTTCCCGGACCGGGGCACGACCCCGTGTCTCCTGCATCGGCAGGCGGACTCTCAACCACTGTGCCACCAGGGGAGTCCTGGAAATAATTCTTTGAATAACCCTCCTGGCTTTGCCACACATCCTGTCCCCAACCACTTCCTATAAGCTCAGGGTGCCTTGCAGCAAAAGTTTTTCATTTACTTCTGCTGTTGACCCAGCCTAGAAAGAGGAACTCCTGCCAGGCCCTTTATAGTAGCAGCAGCAGCAGTAGTTACTAGCAACAACAACAACAAAAATTGACAAATACTATCACCTTTGATTTCACAGCAGTCCCATGAGGGAAGGGAAGTACTGTGGTCTTTTTTTAAAATAAATTTATTTTATTTATTTATTTTTGGCCACACTGGGTCTTCATTGCTGTCCGGGGGCTTTCTCTAGTTGCCCCAAGCAGGGGCTACTCTTCTCTTGCAGAGCACAGGCTCTAGGCACTCGGGCTTCAGTAGTTGTAGCACACAGGCTCAGTAGTTGTGGCTCGTGGGCTCTAGAGCGCAGGCTCAGTAGTTGTGGCTTGCAGGCTTAGTTGCTCCGTGGCGTATGGGATCTTCCCAGACCAGGGCTCAAACCTGTGTCCCCTGCATTGGCAGGTGGATTCTTAACCACTGTGCCACCAGGAAAGCTGCCGGTACTATGATCTTCGGAGATTCAGAAAAGTGAAGCTAGACAGGAAGAAAGCAGGCCCTTTAAATTCAAGTCTTTTAGCTGTAACTCAGTTCAAGGATGTGGACTCTGATGTTCAAAGAGTATAACCTCTTTGAACCTACCCAAGTATAACCTACCCAAGCTACCTCAACTAATTAGTCACAGACCCTGAAGTTGACTGGTTAAGTAACTAGTAGAACCAGAGAAAACTACCTCTCAAATGTTACGAGGAGTCTGAACCTGCATAGCTGGTGTTGCTTCCAAGGGCTTCCGATGGGAGATGCAATGGCTTCGCTCTGTCACACTCTAAAGAGCTCACTGGTGACAGAATGGGGAAATGGATTTTAAATTGACATTAGAAAGAGATATCTAATATACTTGAAAAGTGGAGAGACGGTCATGCCCAGCCTAAAAATATAGGCCATTCAAGGAGACCCAAGCCACCTCTGGGCTCAGAAAGCAACTCAGGTCCCTTCCAGGCCCAAGGTTTCTGAGTCCCTGGAAAAGTGGGGAGGAAGAAAAGAGGCTTTGAAAGCAGAAGTCATGATTCAGTGAGAATGATGGCTACATTTTTACTCTGGATAGTGAATAAAGAACAGATATTCCCTTATTTTCTGAGATCCAGGTAGGGTGATGAAGGAGAATGGAGTAAGAATTAATACAATGAGAGTTGGAGACACAAAAGAATGAGGGGAACAAGCAAGTAGGAGGAGAAAAAAAAGGAACGTGTAAAATTTCCTTAGAGGGAACCAGTTGAGAGGACACTGCATCTCAAACCCGATAATACCTGACAAACTCAACTTCAGGTATTCCAGAGAAATTTTTAAAAAGGTATCACCTAACTGAAAAAATTCAAAAACCTATTTTTCATCCACTTCTTCATTCCTTCCATACAGAAACATTTAACCACATATTATGATTGCTGTTATGGGCTGGCGGAATTGTGTCCTCCAAAAAAGATATGTTGAAATCCTAACTCCTGGTTACCTCGGCGTGAGACCTTACTTGGAAATAAGGTCTTTACAAGGGTAAACAAGTTAAAATGAGGTCATTAGGGTGGGCCTAATCCAATATGACCAGTGTCTTTATAAAAATGTGGGCATAGAGACAGAGAGACACACAGGGAGAATGCCACGTGAAGATGAAGGCAGAGAAGACAGGAACGCCAAGGACTGCTGGTAAGCCACCAGCAGCTAGGAGAGGGGTATGAGACAGGTTTCCCCTTCAAAGCCCTCACAGGAGCCAACCCTGAAGACACCTTGATCTTGGACTTCTAGCCTCCAGAACTATGAAACTGTAAATTTTCATTGTTCAAGCCACCCAGTTCCTGGTACTTTTGTTACGGTCTCCCTAGCAATCTAACAGAACTGACTCTTCTGAGTTTCACCTTTCCTGGACACACAATTTCCAGTAAAGGTCCGGAGTGCTCTGAAATTGTGAAACTCAAAAGCAAGTTAGAGCAGGACCTAATCATAGAGGTCACTGAGTACAACTCTTGTTTCACAGCAAGAAAATCAAAATCCAGGAAGAGTGAGTGACTTGCCCATGTTTTCACAGTGGCAGAACAATGACTAAAGTCCAGGCATCCTGAATTTTTTTTTAATAGATTTTATTTATTTATTTATTTTTTGGCTGCGTTGGGTCTTTGTTGCTGTGCGCGGGCTTTCTCTAGTTGTGGCGAGCGGGGGCTGCTCTTCATTGCAGTGCGAGGGCTTCTCACTGCTGTGGCTTCTCTTGTTGCGGAGCACAGGCTCTAGGCACACACGCTTCAGTAGTTGTGGCACGTGGGCTTCAGCAGTTGTGGCTCGCGGGCTCTAGAGCGTAGGCTCAGTTGTTGTGGTGCACAGGCTTAGCTGCTCTGCAGCATGTGGAATTTTCCTGGACCAGGGCTCGAACCCATGTCCCCTGTGTTGGCAGGCGGATTCTTAACCGCTGCGCCACCAGGGATTCCCCAATGTCAACATATTGATTTTATAAATAAGAAACAGGCTCAGAGAAGTTAGGTGTCTTGTCCAAGGTCACACAGCTAGGAAGTGGCAGAGTTAGGCTTTGAACCCAGCTGATATCCAGGTTGGCTCTTTCCGCTACTTTGTATTTATACCGGGGTGTGCATGTCGCTGCCTGCATTGTGGGTTTTGAGATTTGCTGTTTTTTGGCTGTAATTGATTTCATCAGTGTAATTGCATGAATTTTACTTTATGACATCTTTATCCAACCCTCCATCCCTTACGGCCACGTCTGTTTTTTTTTTTTTTATAAATTGTGGCAAAATATTCATAACCTAAAACTTACCATTTAGCCATTATAAGTGCACAGTACTCTGGCATTAAGTGTATTCTCATTATTGTACAACCATTCGCTGCTATCCATCTCCAGAACGTTTTCATCACCCCTGAAAAAATACAGATGTTTCCCGTGTTGCTGTGTCATCCTGGCACAGGGGCCACACTAATTGTCTCTGTATTATTCCAGGTGCTGCCCAAGTGGGCACAGCAGGCGTGTGACTCAGCCATCGGTTTTCTAATTCTCGGCTCCTCTCCAATTTTTCTTCCTTCTTTTTCTTTCTGTGACCTGCTGCCTGCTGCTCAGCGATGAAACGGCCTGTCCTATTCATACATGTGCCTGTTCAGAGTCCCGAGCCAGACGAAGGAGAAATCAATGTGATTCTCTGTAAAATGGCCTGGCTTGGATCCTGCCTTCATCTCTGCCTCACCAATCCCCGAGAGTGAGCAAGGAATGAGGAGAAGATTCACAAACGGCCTAATTCAAATCTGAATCAGTTAGTGACTCTGATTTGCTCTACTTTGGCATCAATGGGGTGAGACCCAGAGCACTGCCCAGTGCTAGGGCTGGAGGAGGAGGAGACGGGGTTCATAGGGTCTGTGCCCCCCCTTGATTCACAGGTAAGACCAGTGAGGATCCAACAGGCAGGACTCAGGACCCTACCCAGAGCTCTCTCCACCTTGACATCTGCTGGCTAGTCTCACCCAATACCCTCCCTTTTCCTCTTAAGTCTACTTGAAAGCCTTTCTCTCCCTAAAAGCCAAAAGTCTATGTAAAAGCCTCAAGCCCCATCAGCTTCTCACACAGGCCATTGACCCCTGTCCCCCAGGCCCAGTGCTAGGGCGCTACGAGAAGACCTTAAAAGAAATGGCACTGGGCTTCCCTGGTGGCGCAGTGGTTGAGAGTCCGCCTGCCGATGCAGGAGACGCGGGTTCGTGCCCTGGTCCGGGAGGATCCCACGTGCCGTGGAGCGGCTGAGGCCGTGAGCCATGGCCGCTGAGCCTGCGCGTCCGGAGCCTGTGCTCCGCAACGGGAGAGGCCGCAACAGTGAGAGGCCCGCATACCGCAAAAAAAAAAAAAAAAAAAAAGAAAAGAAATGGCACTGTCGTGGATGCTGTGTTTTGCTAACTAGATCCCCACGTCAGGACAACGGGTGTTTCCTCAGCTGCTGGGAACATCGTTGGCTAAAGCCCTCAGCTGCTGGCTCTCTCGACAGTCTCCTCCCAGGGGCGGATGGCAGCCTGTATCCAGCGACCGGGGCCCCAAACCAGACAGCATGAAGACCATCCTTGCTCCAAGCTCTCTATGAGGCTGCTGAGGCGGGTTGTGACAATCCTACAGCCCAGCCTCTGTCCAGTGTGGCTCCTTCCCCTCCCCCACGGGTGCTAGCCCAGCATCTCCTCTAATAAACCTCCCACACACTAATCACTCATCAGAGCCTGCCACCAGGAGCCAACCGGCCACAGCCCCGAAATAAAAACAACGAGGAGGTTTTCAGCTCATAAATGTTTAAAGGACAGTTTACAGATGCCACTTAAGTCAACTCCATTAATTATTCCCTTTCGTATTTATGAGCATCTAAAGTGTCATTACCTCGAATAATCATCTGTAGGTTACGAGTTCTCAGTTTACATAAATTCCCAGCCTCTATGTAGTAGTTGCAGAGAAATCTTAGCGAATGGTAAATTATGATTTATTGATTTATTGATTTATTTTGGTCCTAGTTCCCCAACCAGGACCACTGCAGTGAAAGCACCAAGTGCTAACCACTGGACCACCAGGTAATTCCAAATAATGGTAAATTAAAGGCACAACTTACAGCCAAATACTTTCAAAGACAGAATTATTAGATTGAACAATATGAAATTGCTAATGTGTGACTGTTCTGAGGGTCTGTAAAAATGGCAGTTTCCTATGGTTCAATGTAATATCCTGTCAAAAATGTTTACCAAAAAATTATATTTAATTTGGGATGTAGATGTATTCTAACGAGTTTGCCTTCCGACAGGAAGCATGTAGGAGCTATGAAGATGTTAAAAATGGCCTTGCCCTTTGCAATATAGATGCTACAAGCAGAACATAGAGATGAAAGTCAAGATAATGCCAAGATCTGGGGGCAAAGAAAGGAAAGTGACCCACAGACCTATGCGTCGCTCTATGACTCATGGTCCTGTTTGAAGTACTCACTGCCTCTCAGGGTTTCATCCTCACTACCAGCTCAAATGTCCTCTCTCCATTTTCTCCTTTCCCCTTTTTATTCTCACTCTCTCTGCTAGAGGCCTTCCTTGTCTGCAGGAAAGCACGGCAAGGAGAAGAATCTATGGTTTAAGGGGAGGAAACACATTTTGTGCTAGTCTCTCTCCTTTCCATGAAAGCCTTTTTCAAGATGATCCCAACATTGAGAGTTTCCCATGTTCATTACCCTTTCAAGCCCTTGTGACAATTCCCCAAATCTCTACAAATAAATGAGTTGATTCACTTCAAAACTCCTTTGTCCCCATAAATACTTATTCATGGGAAGAGGCTCTGAGTTTAGTCTGTTCCTCCCAGACAATTTTGTTTATTGATTACTTTATTGTGCTGACTCGACATTAGTAAGCATTTGGGCCTCTGATTTATATTTTATGCAACTTTGAAAGTCTAATGATTGGTACAGAGAACTCGAGGCTCTTGCATTGTGGGTTCCCATCACCATGCTTACCCGAACCTGGACCAGCTGCCTCCCCTTCTCCCTCACCCCATGTGGGGTGCCCATGAGAGTGCAGGGATCAAGGGGCACAGGGCCAAGAGGCTCTCATCTGCCCAGGAAACCCTCCAGGACCTGGTGGGGGCAGCCTGAGGCTGAGCAAGCCAGGCCAGAAGAAGAGGAACAGGGTAGAGGCCTAGGCCTGGTCCTTGAGAAACTAAAATCTTGTAGGCAGGAGCGTTCAACAAGAAAACCTACACCTGCTGTAAGTAGGTGAGCTCCTTTAAAAAAAATATGAGTCTGCAAGTGTGAAGGCAATGATTAGTGGAAAGTGGGGCATCAAGAAGGAAACTATACACACACACGCACACACACACACACACACAGACACACACACCATTCCAATCCCACAACCCAAAGATAACTGCTGTAAATATTTCTTTAATGTTGAATCATTATGTTGTATACCTGAAACTAATAGAATGTTGTATGTCAAGTATACTTCAATAAAAAAATAAAATTTCTAAAAAATTCTCTCATTTCATTTTACTTGGATTTAGCAGAAAAAAAGTGAAGTGAAACTAGAGGAGTGGCTGAATTTTATACATATATATATATATATATTTCTTCAAAACAAGAACTATTAGTTACTAAAGAACAGTTCAAAAAGATTACAAAATATGAGTCTGACATTAAGGTTAATGGGTATTTTTTTAAGCTTATGCTTCTTAATGTCCATAAGTTTAAGTTTCCAGATGCTGAGCTTAAATGACTGTCCAATCAAAATCCAAAGTCCTCAGGCTCCCTGGCTTCAGACTATATGACAAAGCTACAGTCATCAAAACAGTATGGTACTGGCACAAAAATAGAAATATAGATCAGTGGAACAGGATAGAAAGTCCACAGATAAACCCACACATCTATGGTCACCTAACCTATGACAAAGGAGGCAAGAAAAGTCACATCCTCTCTCCGTGTTCTCTTTCCATCTTCTGAGACTCCTATTAGAGGAACTGGAAGGTAAACTGCTTCGATCTTTTCCCAACCTTCTTTTATCTCTTGACATCATGTCTCTAATTTTCAGAAGATTTCTTTTTTCAACTTTATCTTCCAGATTTCGAATTCAGTCCTTGGCTGCATCTATTTTATTTTTCAGACTTTTGTGGAATTTTGAAATTTTTTTTTTTGTGGCCACATCACACAGCATGTGGGGTCTTAGTTCCCTGACCAGGGATCAAACCCACACCGCCTGCAGTGGAAGCATGGAGTCCTAACCACTGGACTGCCAAGGAAGTCCCTGAAATTAATTTTGATAATCATATTGTCAAGATTTCAATTTCAAGAATTCTAGTTTTCTGACTATCCCTTTCAATGGCAACTTGCTTTCAATTTATGGATATAATGTCCTGTTGAATCTCTCCCATCTCTACTGAGACCACCTCAAAAGTTCTCTTCCTCCCCAGCATTATCTCCTTTTCCCCTAGCGGAAGTTTGTTCTGCTTGTTCATGGTTCAACTCCTCCTTTGCACTGATGGTTCTCTTTAATTACCTGGTTATCTTTAGCCTTACACATTGACAAATGGAGAGCAAGTTTGTCCTGGGCTTCCCCTGAGCTGTGTTTTGAGTAGTATTTTGCAAGAGGGGAGGACTAGGGATTGGGAAAGTCTGGGTGAAGCATCCCAGGTTGATTTATGTGTGTTTTGTGTTTATCCTCCTTCAACTGTGCGTTCTGTTAATAATAGGTACTGTGCGGGGCTCCAGGTAAGTGTCACTGGGGTAGGGCCTCTATTTTAATACTGTTCCTAACACTTCATTGCAGATTTGCAGAAGTAAGCAAATCACAGTCAAGACCAAGAAGTTACCATGACTAGGAAAAGAATGTCATGCTGGGGATAAAAGAGAGAGAGATGAAAATGGAAGATTTAGAGTGCGTGTAAGATGACTGACAAAGGATTTTTAATGGAGGGAGAGAGAGGCCAGTCTGATGGCAGATGAGAACACTACCACTCCCACCATTTACTGCTATCTTCCCAAATAGAGATTTGAAGACTGACTTCCATTTTATACTTGCCTCTCCAAGGAACAGAAATATCTGCTCCTGCCTCTTCACGGGGTCCTGCAGAACTGAGAGAGAAGCTGTGAAGCAAGTGGAAAGAGAGGAGGCCCTACTGTTCAGGGTCCAAGGACCCAGCACAGCCCTGGCAGGCTGCTCGTGCCCTGGCTCAGCACCCACATGGGCGGCTGCACTATTGCTCAACACCACCACGAGGAGGCCACGTCCCTTCCTAGCTGACCTTCCAAGTCGATTTAACATCTCTGCTGCTTAGCCAACTCTGATTAGGACAGCAACTTGGATAAGCTTCACATGCTATCAGAACTTCTTCTTTTAAGATTACTGCTTATGGAAATTTTCAAACATATTCAAAAGTAAGGAGAACAGATAATGAATTCTCAAGTGCCTGTCACCCACTGTCTTAGCACTGTCTTAGTTCATTTGGGCTGCTGTAACAGAAGAGCATAGACTGGGTGGCTTACAAACAACAGAAAGGTATTTCTCACAGTTATGGAAGCTGGAGGTCAAGATCAGGGTGCAAGAATGGTTGAGTTCTGGGGCTTCCCTGGTGGCGCAGTGGTTAAGAATCCGCCTGCCAATGCAGGGGACATGGGTTCAATCCTTGGTCTGGGAAGATCCCACATGCCGCGGAGCAACTAAGCCTGTGTGTCACAACTACTGAGCCTGTGCTCTAGAGCCCGGGAGCCACAACTACTGAGCCCGTGTGCCACAACTACTGAAGCCCACATGACTAGAGCCCGTGCTCTGCAACGAGAAGCCACCACAATGAGAAGCCCACACACAACAATGAAGAGTAGCCCCCACTTGCTACAACTAGAGAGAGCACACACACAGCAACAAAGATCCAAGGCAGCCAATAATTAATTAATTAATTAATTAATTAATTATTTTTTTTTTTTAAAGAATGGTTGAGTTCTGGTGAAAGCCCTCTTCCTGGTTCACAGACAGTCCTCTTCTCGCTGTAACCTCACATAGGGGAGGGGAAGGGGCTAAGGAGCTCTGTGTGGTCTCTTTTATAAGGGCACTAATCCCATTTAGGAGGGATCCACCCTCATAACCTAATTACCTTCCAAAGGCCAATCTCCTAAAACCATCACACTAGGGGTTAAGATTTCAGCATATGAATTTCAGGTGGATACAAACATTCCACCTATAGTGTTGGGAGGAGGAAATTCCCCCTCTACACCTCTTGAGTTCTTGTGGCTGGACTAATAAAATTGGCACAAGACAGATTAAGAGAAAAGAAACTAATTTTAATTGTGTGCACAGAGGTCTCATAGAAATGGAACCTAAGAAGTAGCCAAAGTAGGCAGCTTTTATACTTTTTAGACAAAGAAGCAACAAATTTGCGAGGAATTGACACAACAAAGAAACTTGCGTTTGGGGTGCTCAATTAGTGAAAAATCTAAACTGAGTTTGGGCTTGGGGTAGTAAATTAAAGAAGTAACAAGATTTACTTATACAGGCTTCTGGGCCCCAATTCCCTACCTCTGGCAATAAGGGTGCCCTTCTACCTGCAGGTGTAAAGAGTACACCTTTCATATGAGAGATTGATTTCCTGCTTTGGAGGAGACAGCAGAGGGTCACAGTGTCCCTCTTGCATTGGCCATTTCTTAAATAACTTTCATTCAAAATTATCAGTATGCCGTTGAGGCACATCTTGGGGCCACCTACTGGGCCCCAATAACAGCATCCAACTTCAAAATCTATAGCAACATTTTGCCAATTTAAGAATCTACTTTTTGGGGTGGGGATAGGGGAAACAAAGAACCTACTTTTAAGAGGGACTCATTTTTCAAAATGAGACTCTCCTTTTTCATAAGCATGCATCTAAGCTCCACTCCTGGAAATTCTATGATCAAGCCCAAGAAAACACAGTTTTAAAGTGCTTCATAAGTGATTCTGATGCTCACAGAAAATTGAGAGCCATTGCTGTAGTGAAATGAGAACAAGAGTACGATTCTAGGATATACATGGCACTCAAACATCTTTGATAAATAAGAGAAGACCCAGGAGACATAAAAGAAAAATGGTTACATCGCTCTATATAAAAAAAATGTAAATGGCAGTATAACAAAAGATCACAAAAGAAAAGGAAGACAAATAATAGGATGAGAGATATATTTTCAACATAGATAATATCCTTAATTCATGGAGATTTCTTATAAATTAGTAATATTTGTTTATTCAAAATAGCAGTATTGGTAAAAATCCCATAGACAAAGCTGTGAACAGACATAGACTGTTCACATGTAGGAGAGAGTCCGAAAATGGCCAATAAATCTATGTATAGATGCACTGTCTCTTTAGAGATCAGGAAAATGCAAATTAAAATAATAAGAAACCGTTTCTACCCATCAAATTAGCCAAAATTGAGATGATTCCTTATCTCCCAATGTTGGTAAGGTTTGGAGAAGAAGGTTACTCTGTTTGCTAATTAACAGGACTATAAATTGCTGCAAACTTTTTAGATAGTAATCAGACACTGTGATTTAAAATGTGTAATGCCGCAGAACTAAGCCCGTGTGCCACAAGTACTGAGCCTGCCCTCTAGAGCCCGTGAGCCACAACTACCGAAGCCCGCACACCTACAGCCTGTGCTCCGCAACAAGAGAAGCCACTGCAATGAGAAGCCCATGCACCGCAAAGAAGAGTAGCCCCTGCTCGCTGCAACTAGAGAAAGCCCGTGAGCAGCAAAAAAGACCCAATGCGGCCAAAAATAAAATAAATAAATTTTTAAAATAAATAAAATAAATGTGTAATGCACACACTCTTGAACCCAAAAGTCCTACTTGGGGGCATCCAGCCAGGAGAGATAAAAGTACAAGTATATTAAGACCTATGTTTCATAATAGCATCTACAGCTAACATTTACTGAGGACCTACTATGTGCTGCGAGCTGTGCTAAGTGAATTACAAAGGATGCTTTAATTTATCTTCATGCCAACTTTATGAGGTAGTTCTCAGGAAAAGACTAAAATTTAGCAAACTTAAATATGTTGCCAAAGGTTTAAAAAAAAATGTGCTAGTAAACGCTGGAGTTGGAACTTGAAACCGGTAAACATGACTGCAGAGTTCATGCTCTTGGCCATTGCAATGTGCTGCCAAACTAGAAACAAATAACCAAAAAAAACTAACCCCAATGCCCTGGATAGAGGAATAGTCTTTCCAATGAGCTCAACCATTAGAAACGCAAAATGCCCCACTTTGGTATCACAATTAAAACCCACTTTGGGGGCAGGGAAGTTAGAAAAAAATATCTTTTCCATAGACACAGAAAGAAGTTGCGATGAGGAAGAAAGAGACAAGTATGAAAGTCTTCCTGGATGGGAAGAAATTTCTCTGCAAGGCAACCTCAACTTTTCCCTGTAAAAGCCTGGTTAGACTTCTAACCAGGCCACGGGCAAGGTGCATTTTCCCCAATTTCCCTTCAGAAGCAGCTGCGCTGGCCTCACCCCAGCTGGCCCTCCCAAGGAAAAGGGTTGAGGGTATGAGCAACTTTTTAAATTGGCAGATGAATGCTGAGTATGAGGATTCTCAGGGCACTGGAAGCATGGCCTCAATTTTCCTGGAAAATGACCACTTGTTTGTTTCATCTCCTTGGAATCTGCAGAGGACGTCATGAACACTCTGTCTTTACCAAGCCCCTGGCTGACCCCGCCCTGAGACCTTAACCCCTGGTGGAAAGGAGAGAAGCTTCTTACCAATGGCAGGGTCACTGCCCCCACCCTCTGGGTTTCAGGGCTGATTCTCCAAAGCCACTTCCTTCCAGGTTTTATGTCCAGAATATGGGAAAAGATTCCACAGATAAACCATGCTCCAGAGCTGTAGCTCTGGGTCCAGAGTACCTAGAAGCACTAAACTATGCTTTAAAATAGAATTATTTAAAACAATGATCAGGGGCTTCCCTGGTGGCGCAGTGGTTGAGAGTCCGCCTGCCGATGCAGGGGACACGGGTTCGTGCCCCGGTCCGGGAAGATCCCACGTGCTGCGGAGCGGCTGGGCCCGTGAGCCATGGCCGCTGAGCGTGCGCGTCCGGAGCCTGTGCTCCGCAATGGGAGAGGCCACAACAGTGAGAGGCCCGCAAAAAAAAAAAAAAAAAAAAACAATGATCAGTATAAACAAGTCGCAAGGACCAGTGTAGTGTGTTACAAAGCAGGATTATATTAATCCAATTCTGTGCACCTGAAACCAATAACAAATAATATAAAATAAACAAGTAGTAAGTATTAGCCTCATAATCTATTTAAGAGACTGTGACAACGACAGTCCCAGAGTTGGTTTTTTGCTTATCGTCAACGGTTATTGATAGCTACTTAACCTAACCTTGTTCTCTCTTCAGATTCATGGGAGTAAACACACTTCCAACTGGTCCAAACCCCTGCCTTACAGTGAAAATCGAAGCATATTTACTGCTCAAGCCCCAATAATGTGGTATTTCCAGACAGACTCTCCCCACATCAAAGTCCTTGTAAAAGTTCCTATTCAGTTCTTCCTTTTCTTGTAGGAAAAGGTGGCTCATTACCAGCCTGTCCGACAAGGTATGACGCTGCTCCCGTGACATGCCCAAGAGCCCTGAGTACCCTGAATGACACACATCTTCCCAACCTCTGACCCAAACAGAATGAGAAGAGACTGGCCTGCAGCCTTAGCTAGGTGGGAAGTGCCCAGATTCTGGGCAAAATACTATTTGGGTTCAGATCCCAGCTCTGCCACTTAACTAGCTATGTGAACCTAGACAATATACTTCACTTCCCTGTGCCTTGGTTGTACCACCTGTAAAATGGGTTTCTCCTTCACAGATTTAAGGAACAACTGAGAAATTGTATGTAAAACATATAGCACTATGACTACACAGAGGAAACCCTCAGTAAACATTATTTCTAGTTGTTTTTCTCTCAACTCTTTCTTCATCTAGCAAATCAGAAGCGACTCTATTTCTCCACTTCTTAGGGTTGTAAGGAGAATTAAATGAGATGATGCATGTACTTTTCAATGCCTAGCACATGGTAAGTCATCAAGAAATGAGAGTGGCTCATTTCAAATTTTATACTTTTTTTTGTTTGCGGTACGCGGGCCTCTCACTACGGTGACCTCTCCCATTGCGGGGCACAGGCTCCGGATGCACAGGCCCAGCGGCCATGGCTCACGGGCCCAGCCGCTCTGCGGCATGTGGGATCTTCCCGGACCAGGGCACGAACCCGTATCCCCTGCATCGGCAGGCGGATTCTCAACCACTGCGCCACCAGGGAAGCCTCTAAATTTTATTTCAATTTCTGCTTGAATCAAGTACTTAGAAATTAGAACACAACTGATTTCCCTATTAAGATTCACAGGTTTACTGCAGTGTTATGTCAGTCCTTTTTTTCTTTTGCTTCCTTCTTTTTTTTTTTTTTTTTTGAGCAAACGTTGATATAGGAGTCAGACTATGAAGGTATTGGACATGACTCTGTGAAATGCTAGCCAAGTGATCTCAAGAAATAGCAGAATCTCAGGTTTCCTAACTGTGTAATCAAATAAAAATGTCTTCCCTTTAAAGTATTAAGATTTCCATAGGGTAATGAATGAAACATGCTGTGTAAGCAATAAAACAATTCAAAAATGTAAGACTTCATCATTTTCCCAGGATCAATGAGGACTTAATAGAATAAATATAAATAGAGCATAACACAGACCTATAAAGTGGTTTCTCCATTGACTAGAGCGGGTTTTTGTTTCTGAATACGTTTTAAATGGTTAAGAATCTAGCCGTTGAAGCTAAATAGGACAGAATTCCATCACAACCATCAGTTAATGAGTGTGTGTGCTTTGGGAAAATGGTGCCAAAAGAATAGGAAATAGATGTGCCTTCTTCATATGCAGAAAGGAGCTATACTTTACCTCTAAGTGCCAGGCCAAGTCTTTTGGCCACAGATTAAGCTTTGGCGTTTTGTGGATAATATTTGCTTCTTGCTAATTTTTATTCTAATTCTCAATAAACTCTCTACTGTAGACAAGGAGCTAAATGTCTGACGGTCTCTGAGTCTATCTTCCTCTCTGTTTCTCCCTCTCTCTAAAAATAAATCCACAAACATCAACAGAATGTGGTAGGCATGTGTTCACACTTCTACTAAAAATGAGTATTAATTAAGTCAAGAACAATAATCCATAATATTTCCATTCTTCCAAACTGTAGTTGGTAGGGATTTTTCTCGTTTTCCCATTTTTCTTTAAAGAATATACTTTTTGGGTCTATTTGAATTTATGAATTGATTTATGTCTGAGAAAATTAAAAGAAATCCGGGATGCAAGAAAATGAATCTGTTTTACCTTTTCCCCTTTACCTGTATTCAGGCAGTAGCATTGGTAACCCAAATAGCTAGCCATTAGGATCTCCGTGTTAATCCACCCCTAATATATTCTACTATTAGTTCCATACATTTGTGCTGATGAGGAAGACGCTCGGAGCAGTCAAAATTTTGATAAAACCCATAAAAAAGGAAGAGGAGGAACTGCTTTCATCTCACGATGAGTGCATCAATGTGCAAAGAAACTGAAGCCTATGGCCCCCTGCAGTCAGTGTGAGATCACAGAACTTCTTCCTGGTGTCTGAATCTATTCCTAATTGCCCTACTTGAAAGAAAAAAGAAAGAGAGAAATATAAATTGGGGCGTGTGTGTGTGTGTGTGTGCAAACATTTTTTTCACTGTGTATTTACTGACTGTCTGCTCTAAGCAGAGCGCTGCCAAGCACACAAGGATAAGTGAGAAATGGTCTGCTTTGTTGCAGAGGTTTCCTTCCAGAAAAGCAGATTAGACACATTAGTGGGCCCTTATTCCCACCCACCAACCCCTGCCACCCCCAACCTAAGGACTGTAATCTGAAGCAGGTGGATCCCCTCCTTCAAAACCTTCCATAAGGGTTAGAGTCACCCCTGGCTCTTCACAGTTGGAATCCAATCACTTCAGCACACCCCGCCCACACTGAGTTCTCTAGCATCCCCCAAATAAACCACATGTGACTGTACCCAGCCCTATCTCGAGCTCTCTTCTTTGCTGCTAAAATTGCTGCTGCTTTTCCCTTCCCACCTGCACCCTGCACTTCACCTTCCCCAGGGACCTTTCCCTATGCCGGGCAGACTTGTCCCGCCAGCCTCTGCTGCAGCAGTGCTCAGCTCCTGCCTGCCAGCACAGGAGACGCTGTCTCTGCTGCTGTGTCATTTTCCATCATTCTCCCTTGCTCTACCATGAGCCCGAGGAGGCAAGGACCGTGTTTTCATCCTCTGTGCCCTCAGAGCCGAGGGCAGAAATACTCAAGAACTCCGTGGTCTTGAATTAAGTAGAATACTATAAGGCAGCCCGGGCTTTCCCGGTGGCGCGGTGGTTAAGAATCCTCCCGCCAATGCAGGGGACACGGGTTCGAGTCCTGGTCTGGGAAGATCTCACATGCCGCGGAGCAACTAAGCCCGTGCGCCACAACTACTGAGCCTGTGCTCTAGAGCCCGCCAGCCAGAACTATACTGAGCCCGTGCGCCTAGAGCCTGTGCTCCGCAACAAGAAAAGCCACCACGATGGGAAGCCTGTGCACCGCAACGAAGAGCAGGCCCCACTCACCGCAACTAGAAAAAGCCCATGCACACAGTAACGAAGACCCAATGCAGCCAAAAATAAATAAATAAAATAAATAAATAAAATTTAAAAAGTGAGCCCTGCTGACTGACTTCAGAGGGACCACTAAAGAGTCATAGAAGTCCGATGGAAGGACAGAGGAAACAGTCTTTCAAGTTACAGGAAGAATTCTTTCCACCAGCCTTAAGAACTGGTGGTGCCAACAGATCAGCAGATTCTCAAATCTCATAAATGCACAAGGAAAAGGGACACACGTTCCCGTAATTGCCAACAGAAACCCTTAGCTAAATAGTGAAGTAATAGTAGTAAAATCAAAATAAACCTTTTTAAAAACAAATAGTGTGTGAGCCACAGCTTTAAGCTTGTAAACTGATTTTTTTTTTTTTTTTTTTTTTTTTTTTTTGCGGTATGCGGGCCTCTCACTGTTGTGGCCTCTCCCGTTGCGGAGCACAGGCTCCGGACACGCAGGCCTAGCGGCCATGGCTCACGGGCTTAGTTGCTCCGCGGCACGTGGGATCTTCCCGGACCAGGGCACGAACCCGTGTCTCCTGCATCGGCAGGCGGATTCTCAACCACTGCGCCACCAGGGAAGCCCTAAACTGATTTTTAAAGAGGCATAGCACAGAGGTTAAGAATCATTAGGAATGTCTACACTATGAAGCAACAATGTACTGGCTAAACACAAGACCTTTGAAACTACACAGCTTTAGTTCAGATTCTGGTTCTGCCATTTGGTAGCTGTTAGAATGCCTACCATCAAAAAGACAAAAGATAAACGCAGGTGAGAATGTGGAGAAAGGAAACACTTGTGCACTGTTGGCGGGAATGTAAACTGGTGCAGCCATTATGGAAAACAGTGTGGAGGTTCCTCAAAAAAATTAAAAATAGAACTGCCATATGATCCAGCAATCCCACTTCTGGGACTATTTCCAAAGGAAACAAAAACACTAACCCGAAAAGATATCTGCACCCCCATGCCCATAGCAGCAATACTGACAAAAGCTAAGGCATGGAAACATCTATCAAGAGACAAATGGACAGGGCTTCCCTGGTGGCGCAGTGGTTGAGAGTCTGCCTACCAATGCAGGGGACGCGGGTTCGTGCCCCGGTCCGGGAAGATCCCACATGCCGCGGAGCGGCTGGGCCCGTGAGCCATGGCCGCTGAGCCTGCGCGTCCGGAGCCTGTGCTCCGCAAAGGGAGAGGCCACAGCAGCGAGAGGCCCCTAGTACCACAAAAAAAAAAAAAAAAGAGACAAATGGATAAAGAAAATATTATATATCCATATATATATATCCAATAATATTCCATTGTGTGTATGTATATATATGTATGTATATACATGTATACATATGTATGTATATGTATACATGTATATTTATGTATATATACACACAATGGAATATTATTCAGCGATTAAAAATGAGGAAATCCTGTCATTTGCTACAACATGGATGGACCTTGAGGGCATTATGCTAAATGAAATAAGTCAGGCAGAGAAAGACAAATACCATATGATCTCACATATATGTGGAACCTAAAAAATACAAAAAAATAAAAACTCAGACTCATAGAAAAAGAGAACAAATTTGTGGTTACCCAAGCCTGGGGGGTGGAGGAAGGGGGACTAGGAGGAAGGCTGTCAAAAGGTACAAACTTCCAGTCTACAAGATAAATAAGTACTAGGGGTGTGAAGTACGTGATGACTGTAGTTAACGCTGCTGTATGATACAGAGGAAAGGCATCGAGAGTACATCCTAAGAGTTCTCATCATAAGAAAAAAATATTTTTCTTTTTTTTTGCTTTCTCTTTTCATCTTTTCTCGTTTTTGCTGTATCAGATGGTGGATGCTAACTAAACTTCCTGTGGTAATCATTTCACAATATATGTAAGTCAAACCATTATGCTGTACATCTTAAAGCTATACAGTGGTATATGCCAATTATATCTCAATAAAAGTGGGTGGGAATAGGTAAAGGGGATCCAGAATGTGAAAGTTTGCAACTTTAAATAGAGTGGTCATGGTAGGCGTCCCTGAGAAGGTAACTTTTAAGGAAAGAAGGCAAGGGAGGGAGCTCTTCAGATATCTGAGGGAAGAGTGGTCCAGGCAGGAAGAACAGCCAGTGCAAATGTCCTGGGGCAGGGACATGCTTAATGCCTTCCAGCAGAGTAGAGAGTCAAGTGTGGCTGGAGCAGTGCAAATGAGGAGAGTTGTAGAAGAAAAGGTCCGGGGTAGGCCACTATAAAGACTTTGGTTCCTACTTGAAAGATGGGGATCCATGATGTGGATTTGAGTACAGGGTCACTTTGACTGCTGAGAATAGCCTAGAGGTGAGAGGAAGGGACAACTCGTAAAGATAGAAGCAGGAAGAGCCTTAGGGGGCTATTATATAAACCCAGAGGAGTGATTATGGCAACCAGAACAGGGCTGTAGCAGCGGAGGTGAAAAGAAGTATAACGATTCTGGCTACACAGTTGACCTTTGAACAACCCGTGTTTGAACTGCCTGGGTCCATTATATGACAAGTTTTTTCAATGGTAAACACTACAGTGCTACAGGATCCACGGTTGGTTGGAGGCCAGGATGCGGAACCATGGAATACAGAGAGCTGACTACAAAGTTATAATGCAGGTATTTGACCACACAGAGGGCCTGCACCCCTAACCCCGTGCTGTTCAAGGGTCAACTGTATTTTGAAGCTGAATTAGTCGGATGGATATAAAAAGTGCAAGAAAGGGAGAAGACAGGAAACATCTGGTCTGAGCAAACTGAAAGGATGGAGTTGCCATTAACTGTGGTGCCATTAAGGCTGGTGGAGAAGCCTCCTGGGAGGGCCAGGTAAGCAACTGGGCATTTGGCTATGGACATGTTGAGTCTGAGAAGCCCAGTACACATCCCAGAAAGAATGTCAATGACACAGTTGGAAGTCAGAGGCAGCTGGTGTCTGGAATTCAGGGGAGAAGATATGGATGGGTCAGCTGTGATTATGTGTTAGAAGCTACAGTCCCCTTGAACCTGTGGTTCTCAAATTTTAGTGTTCACAAAAATCACCAGAAATGCTTATAAATACTGATTCTTGGGCCCCATCCCCAGAGAGTCTAATTCAATTAGTTTGAGGTTGGGGGACATGGGTGGGGAGGGAAAGCAAGAAATGTACACTACTGAGCTCTAGGTATTCTGATGGAGTTGACCCATGGATCAACTTTTGAAAAATCTCAGAGTCTCTTCCCTCCTTCCCAACTCAAATATTCCAACCACCTGGACAACATTCACTTACTTCCTCCAACGATCCAGAAAAATATACCCTCCTTCAAAATATTAAGGAGGTAGGGGACAGTGGTGCTGGATAAAGAGTGGTGACACTTGTTGAAAGCACGTTTCTCTTGTTATTTCACTATGGAGAGTCTGAATGTTGGTTTTGTTCCATTCCCAGCAGGAATTGGAAAGTGGACCCAGTGAGGTCCCCTATCCCTCCCATTTGTGTCCCTTAAGTGCTATTCACCCCAAAAATTAAACAAGGGGATCCCTTTTTTATGTAGGAGTTTCAGACAGTATGGCAGACAAAGGAGGAAGGATAGATCTTAGTATCTCAGGGTGAGTGACCTCTGGTTCCCCCAAGTACAAGACTTGTTGCAACTACCTGTGCTGTCCATGCACAAAACTAATGGTGGCTGCCAGGAGAATATAACTGAGACCTGACTGAGGGAGCATAATTTCCTGATGGCTAAGCTAAGGTGAACCCGAGGCCATGCTGCACACGGGCTGGACACCAGGACAGGCATCCTGGGAAGCCCAGGATGTTTTTGATGGGAGATTTTGGCTTGAACCATTCTTAATCCTGCCCCACAATCTAAGACTCTTTCCACCCAGCCTTTCTTCCTTCCCTTCTCCTCCCCAGAGCTCAGACTTGCATTACTGTCTGATAGCTGTCCTAGTCTCTTCCCCTCTCATCTTCCTCAATGCATATTTCCCATTAAATTCCTTGCACATCTAATCTTCTCTTGACATCTGCTTCTTGGGGGAGCTGAACTAACACACCCACTTAATCCCCAGGTCCTGCTAGCCTGATGTAGCAAATGCCTCTGGGGTCCACATCACACCCCTCAGCCCACCTGTGAGCTCACACTCACCTTGAGCTGACAGCATCCCACCTCCAGCAAGAGCTGAGGTTTCCATTTTATCTCAGAGCCTTCCCCAACACTGTAGGGGCCTCTTAGCCTGACCACAGGTACAGATCTGACATGCAGGGAAGTTCACCTCCCAGGGGAAACCCTCAGTCAGTGGGAGTTGGAAGCTAGTGTAGGCCCCCTTCAGGAGGATAATGCTGGGAGGAATTCTGCACCCTACTCAGCAGGTCCCAGAGGAATCAAGTCCACATTCACCATAGCAAGCAACCTCCATAACACACCCTTATACTGGCTTTCCCTTCTTCCCTGACTCACATCCCCACTCCCTCCCTCCGGCTTCCTGGAATCACCTCCCAGATAAATTTCTGGTACCCAAGTCCTTGTCTCAGGCTCTACTTTGAGGGGAACGCAAACCAAAACCCCTGATAATGTGGGTTATAGCAATGGAGTCATGTTAACAAAACTCTCCTTTGAGAAAACAATGCTGAGTATCTATATGGACTACATGATGTTCACATTTTCTGTATTTAAGGGCTTCCCTGGTGGTGCAGTGGTTAAGAATCTGCCTACCAATGCAGGAGACACGGGTTCAAGCCCTGGTCCGGGAAGATCCCACATGCCGCGGAGCAACGAAGCCCGTGCGCCATAACTACCGAGCCCGAGCGCCACAACTACTGAAGCCTGCATGCCTAGAGCCTGTACTCTGCAACAAGAGAAGCCACTGCAATGAGAAGTCTGCGCACCGCAATGAAAGAGTAACCCCCAGCTCTCCACAACTAGAGAAAGCTTGTGCACAGCAACAAAGACCCAAAGCAGCCAAAAATAATTAACTTGTTAAAAGATTTCTGTATTTAAGTATCCTATACCTAATATCAGTCACACAGCAGAACACAGTACTTCCTTGAAGGGTGTGGCAGCCAGCCTTCAAGATGGTCCCCACCAATGGTCACCTCCTAGTAATCATGCCATTGTGTAGTCCCCTCCCCATTGAACAAGAGTAGAATAAAAGTGACAGTGTGTGACTTCCAAAGTTAGGTCATAAAAGGCACTGCAGGGACTTCCCTGGTGGTCCAGTGGGTAAGCCTCCACGTTTCCAATGCAGGGGCCCCAGGTTCGATCCCTGGTCAGGGAACTAGATCCCACATGCATGCTGCAACTAAGAGTCTGCATGCTGCAAGAAAGACCCGGTACAGCCTAAATAAATAAATAAATAAAATATTTTTTTAAAGACATTGCAGTTCCACATGGGTCTCCTAGAGCTCTTACTCTAGGGGAAGCTTCCAGCCATGTTGTAAGGACATTCAAGTGACCCTGCAGAGAGGCCCACCTGAAGGTAGATGGAGACCTCCCACCAACAGCCAGCACCAACTTGCCAGCCACGTGAGTTAAAGTAGATCCTCAAGCTCCAATTAGGCCTTCAGATGACCTTGGCCCCAGAAGACATCTGCTGCAACTGAATGAGAAATCTCAAGCCTGAATCACCCGCCTAAGCTTCTCCTGAATTCCAGATCCACAGAAACTATGAAAGAAAGTACATGATGATTCTGGTTTTTAAGCTAAGTGTTGGGGTGATGTATTTTATAGCAATAAGTAAATAAAAAGGGATATCCTAAGTATTCTCAGTTTTCCACATAGAACCTCATTAACACTCATAGCAATACTGTGAGGTAAGCACTTTTTAGTAGCCCCATATGGAAGGAAGGAAGGAAAGAAGGGAGGGAGGAAGGAAGGGAGGGAGGGAGGGAGGGAGGGAGGGAGGGAGGAAGGAAGGAAGGAAGGAAGGAAGGAAGGAAGGAAGGAAGGAAGGAAGGAAGGAAGGAAGGAAGGAAGGAAGGAAGAAAACAAGGCATTGATAAATTAAGTACATAGCCAGGGTCACTCTCTTAAGAAGTGGAAGACAGGAGTGGAAACCAGGCGGTCTGGCTCCAAAGCCTGTGCTCTCAGCCACCACACTGCTCTGCCTTGGGGGTGGGAGTTGCCTTGAGAAGAAAATATTTGTTTTTCTTAGCTTATTCTGAGTAATACTTTGTACTCTAAAAAAAACTTCTTTGTTTTGGCATTTACGCATAGTTCTTTTTTTAGAAATTCACTCCAGTTTCAGGACATGATTTTTGACTTGGAGTAAACATTATTTTCTTCCAGAAAACACATTTCTAATACTATAGAACATCACCGGGAAAAAAAATATTCAGCGATCAAAGCTTCACTTCACCACCAAGCTATAGACTCTTCAAAGCAAAGCATGTCTCTTTCAGCCCATCAGCAATGTTTACTCTCCCTCACTGGATATATGGGATATTGTGGAGAAAATACAAAAACAGCCAACAGTGAATCTTCCTCAAATCCTTACCACCCTACTTAATCTGCATAATTGATGCTATCTTGTATTTTTGGCCTTTTCTGTTTAACCATCTCCCTAGTTCAACAATCAGCTTTTTGCATGCAAAACAAAGGGCTTACATCTCTTCTACCCTCCATAGTGCCTTGCACATAATAGGCTTTCAAACCTGTGCTTATTTAAGACATTTCAAACCTTCAAAAATAAAAATCATCTAGTTTTTCCTTGAACAGCTCCAAATTCCACAAGCTTCTCTTGCCCTGGCATCCATCATTTCTGTGCTGACAGTCACTTAACCCTCACCGCCCCCCAAGTCAGGTCGAAAATAAAACGGCAGAATGACAGTGTTTGAGGGTTCTAATTGCGTCCAGTGGAACCAACCCAAAGACTATCACAGGGCTATTAGATTCAGTTGTGAACCGCACACTTTAGGGGGAACATTGGCAAACTGGAGAAGGGTGACCAGAGGGAGAAAGGTCTGAAAACCTAACTATGAAGGAAGCTGAAAGTTGCAGAGATGTTTAGTTTGGAGAAGACTATATTTGGAGCACAAGCACAAGCATTTGAAAAGCTGGCCTGGGAAAGGAGGATCATGCTAATTCTAACTGAGAGACATCAGAGCCTTACTTCCCCAGCTGTTTCCAAAGGGATGTGAATACGGGCCTATCAAGAAAAGAGAAGTATTCTAACACATATATATGGAATCTAAGAAAAAAAAAAAAAGGTCATGAAGTACCTACGGGTAAGACGGGAATAAAGACACAGACCTACTAGAGCATGGACTTGAGGATATGGGAGGGGGAAGGGTAAGCTGTGACGAAGTGAGAGAGTGGCATGGACATATATAAACTACCAAATGTAAAGTAGATAGCTAGTGGGAAGCAGCCGCATAGCACAGGGAGATCAGCTCAGTGCTTTGTGACCACCTAGAGGGGTGGGATAGGGAGGGTGGGAGGGAGGGAGATGCAAGAGGGAAGAGATATGGGGACATATGTATATGTATAACTGATTCACTTTGTTGTAAAGCAGAAACTAACACACTATTGTAAAGCAATTATACTCCAATAGAGAGGTTAAAAAAATAAATAGAGAGTCATGTACCACAATGTTCACTGCAGCTCTATTTACAATAGCCAGGACATGGAAGCAACCTAAGTGTCCATCATCGAATGAATGGATAAAGAAGATGTGGCACATATATACAATGGAATACTACTCAGCCATAAAAAGAAATGAAACTGAGTTATTTGTAATGAGGTGGATAGACCTGGAGTCTGTCATACAGAGTGAAGTAAGTCAGAGGGAGAAAAACAAATACCGTATGCTAACACATATATATGGACTCTAAGGAAAAAAAGAATGTGTCATGAAGAGATTAGTGGTAGGACGGGAATAAAACACAGACTTACTAGAGCATGGACTCGAGGATATGGGGAGGGGGAAGGGTAAGCTGTGACAAAGTGAGAGAGTGGCAGGGACATATATACACTACCAAATGTAAATTAGATAGCTAGTGGGAAGCTGCCACATAGCACAGGGAGATCACCTCTGTGCTTTGTGACCACCTAGAGGGGTGGGATAGGGAGGGTGGGAGAGAGGGTGACGCAAGAGGGAAGAGATATGGGAACATATGTATATGTATAACTGATTCACTTTGTTGTAAAGGAAAAACTAACACACTATTGTAAAACAGTTATACTCCAATAAAGATGTTTAAAAAATAAATTAATTAATTTTTTAAAAATGGGTGGAATACCTAAATAGACGTTTCTCCAAAGAACACATACAGATGGCCAACAAACACATGAAAAGATGCTCAACATCACTAATTATTAGAGAAATGCAAATCAAAACTACAGTGAGGTATCACCTCACACCGGTCAGAATGGCCATCATCAAAAAATCTACAAACAATACATGCTGGAGAGGGTGTGGAGAAAAAGGAACCCTCTTGCACTGTTGGTGGGAATGTAAATTGATATAGCCACTATGGAGAACAGTATGGAGGTTCCTTAAAAAAGTAAAAATAGAACTACCATATGACCCAGCAATCCCACTACTGGGAATATACCCAGAGAAAACCATAATTCAAAAACACACAGGCACCTCAATGTTCATAGCAGCACCATTTACAATACCCAGGACATGGAAGCAACCTACATGTCCATCAACAGAAGAATGGATAAAGAAGATATGGTATATATATACAGTGGAATATTACTCAGCCATTAAAAGGAATAAAATTGGGTCATTTGTAGAGAGGTGGATGACTTAGACTGTGTCATACAGAGTGAAGTAAGTCAGAAAGAGAAAAGTAAATATCATATAATCACACATATATGTGAAATCTAGAAAAATAGTATAGATAATCTTATTTGCAAAGCAGAAATAGAGACACAGACATAGAGAAAAAAGGTATGGATACCAAGGGGGAAAGGGGTGGGGTGAGAAGGATTGGGAGACTGGGATTGACACTTACAGATTATTGATACTATGCATAAAATAGACAACTGATGGGAACATACTGTATAGCACAGGGAACTCTACCTAATGCATTACGATAACCTAAATTGGAGGAAGTCCAAAAGGGAGAGGATATCTTTATGTGTATGGCTGATTCATTTTATTGTGCAGTGGAGGCTAAAACAACATTGTAAAGCAACCACACTCAAATAAAAATTAATTTTTAAAAATCTACCAATGTTTTATAAATATAATTGACCATATTAACAAACTAAAATGAAAAACCACATGATCACCTCAATAGATAACAGAAAAAATGTTTGACATCTTTCTGATAAAAACTCTCAGCAAACTCAAAATAGAAAGAACTTTTCTTAATTAGATAAAGGGCTTCTATGGAAAACCTATCACTAACATCACACACAATGGGGAAAGACGGTATTCACAGAGAAATGCAAAGGACATGGAATAGACAAACAACTTTGGAAAAGAAAGTTGAAGGAGTAGCACCACCTGGCTTCAATGTTATTATAAAGCTGCAGATATCAAGACAGTGTGGTATTAGTGTAAAGATAGACAAACAGATCAATGGAACAGCACAGAGCCCAAAAGTAGATCCACACTAGGGACAAATGATTTTCAACAAAGGTGCAAAAGCAATTCAGAAGAGAAAGGACCATTTTCTCAATAAATGATGCTGAAACAACTGTACACATATCCCCCCCAAAATGGACTTTAATCCACACATTACACCACATTCAAGAATTAAAACTGATCAAAACTGATCATACACCTAAATGTAAACCTAAAACTATAAAACTTCTAGAAGGAAACCTAGGAGAAAATCTTTTGTTAGGCAAAGATTTCTTAGCTATAATACTAAGTACACAATTCCAATAAATGGGAAAAAATTGCTAAATCATACATCATTAGAAATAAAAATAAACTTTTGCTCTATGAAAGACACTCTTAAGAATGAAAAGACAAGCCACAGATTGGGAGAAAATATTTAAAAATCATATATCCAATAAAGGACTTATTTCCAGAATATATAATGAACTCTCAAAACTCAGTAACAAGAAAACAACCAACATAAAAATGGGCAATGAATTTGAACAAACACTTTAGCAAAGAAGATATAAAGATGGCAAATAAACACAATTTTTAAAAGATGCTTAATATCATTAGGCATTACGGAAATGCAACATCAAGTAACAAAGAGATAACATTACACACTTGTTCAAAAGTCTAAAAATTTAAAAACTAAACATAGCAAGGTTGTTGAGGTGTGAAAGAACTAGAATACTCATATATTGATAGTGGGAAAGTAAAATGGAGCAACTATTTTAGAAAACAGTACAAAAGTCTTTAGAAATGTTAAACATACTCAGACCATATTCTACTCCTAGGTATTTAGCCTACAAATGAGGGCATTCATCCACACAAACACCTGCACATGAGAGTTCATAGCAGCTTGATGTGTAACAGCCAAAAACTAGGAACAACTCAAATGTTCATGAAGAGGTAAATGGATAAACCAACTGTGGGATAGCCATACAATGGAATACTACACAGCAATAAAAAGGAAAGGGCTACTGATACACTCAGCAATGTTGATGACTCTCAAAACAATAATGCTGGCTAAAAAAGTCAAACAAAAACACATACAAGCTGTATGATTCCATTTCTATAAAATTCTTTAAAGTGCAAACTAATCTATAGTGACAGAAAGTTGAGCAGTGGTTGCCTGGAGATTAAAGTGGGTGCGGGGGGACCTTCAAGATGGCAGAGGAGTAAGATGTGGAGATCACCTTCCTCCCCACAAATACATCAAAAATACATCTACGTGTGGAACAACTCCTATAGAACACCTACTGAACGGTGGCAGAAGACCTCAGACTTCCCAAAAGGCAAGAAATTCCCCATGTACCTGGGTAGGGCAAAAGAAAAAAGATAAAACAGAGACAAAAGAATAGGAATGGGACCTGCACCTCTGGGATGGAGCTGTGAAGGAAGAAAAGTTCCCACACACTAGGGAGCCCCTTCACTGGTGAAGACGGGGGGTGAGCGGGGGTGGGGGGGAAGCTTCAGAGCCAAAGAGGAGAGCGCAGCAACAGGGGTGCAGAGGGCAAAGAGGAGAGATTCCTGCACAGAGGATCAGTGCCGACCAGCACTCACCAGCCTGAGAGGCTTGTCTGCTCACCCGCCGGGACAGACGGGGGCTGGGAGCTGAGGCTCGTGCTTTGGAGGTCAGATCCCAGGGAGAGGACTCGGGTTGGCTGCATGAACGCAGCCTGAAGGGGGCTAGTGCGCCATGGCTAGCCGGGAGGGAGTCCAGGAAAATGTCTGGGCCTGCTTAAGAGGCAAGAGACCTCTTGTTTCAGGGTGCCCGAGGAGAGGGGATGCCTTCCCTGTCTGCCCAAAGAAGGCAGAGCACCACTTAAATGAGCTCCAGAGACAGGCACAAGCTGCAGTTATCAGCGCGGACACCAGAGACGGGCATAAAATGCTAGTCCTATTGCTGCAGCCACCAAGAACCCTGTGCTCAAGCACAGGTCACTATCCACACCTCCCCTCCCAGGAGCCTGTGCACCACACCACTGCCAGAGTCCCATGATCCAGGGATAAGTTCCCCAGGAGAACACACAGTGCACATCAGGCTGTTGCAACATCATGCTGGCTTCTGCCGCCGCAGGCTTGCCCCACATTCCAATTATAACTACCATACCCCTCCCTCCACATGGCCTGAGTGAGCCAGAGCCCCCTAATCAGCCGCTGCTTTAACCCCATCCTGTCTGTGAGGGAACAGATGCCTGAGGGTGACCTACACGCAGAGCCAGGGCCAAAACCAAAGCTGAACCCCGGGAGCTGTGCCAACAAAGAAGAGAAAGGGAAATTTCTGTGTGTAGTCTCAGGAGCAGTGGATTAAATTCCCACAATCAACCTGATGTACCTGCATCTATGGAATACCTGAATAGAAAACGAATCATCCCAAAATTGAGGTGGTGGGCTTTGGGAGCAACTGTAGCTTGGGGTTTGCTGTCTGAGACTGGTTTGTTTCTGGTTTTCATCTTAGTTTAGTTTTTAGCACTTGTTTATCTTAGTTTACTTTTTTAGCACTTCTTATCATTGGTGGATTTGTTTATTGGTTTTGTTGCTCTCTCCTTTTTTTATTATTACTGTTTTTATTTTAATATTTTTTATTTATTATTATATTTTCTTTCTTTTTTTCTCCTTTTCTTCTGAGCCATGTGGCTGACAGGGTCTTGGTGGTCTGGTCTGGTGTCAGGCCTAAGCCTCTGAGGTGGGAGAGCCGAGTTCAGGACACTGGACCACCAAAGACCTCCCAGCCCCACGTAGTATCAATCGGCAAGAGCTCTCCCAGAGATCTCCATCTCAATGCTAAGACCCAGTTCCACTCAATGGCCAGCAAATTACAGTGCTGGACACCCTATGCCAAACAGCTAGCAAGACAGGAAGACAACCCCACCCGCTAGCAGAGAGGCTGACTAAAATCACCCTAAGTTCACAGACACCCCAAGACACACCACTGGATGATGCCCTGCCCACCAGAAAGACAAGATCCAGAAGACAGGCACCAGTCCCCTCCACCAGGAAGCCTACACAAGCCACTGAACCAACCTCACCCACTGGGGGTAGACACCAAAAACAACAGGAACTGTGAGCCTGCAGCCTGCGAAAAGGAGACCCCAAACACAGTAAGTTAAAAAAATGAGAAGACAGAAATATGCAGCAGATGAAGGAGCAAGGTAAAAACACACCAGACCAAACAAATGAAGAGGAAATAGGCAGTCTACCTGAAAAAGAATTCAGAGTAATGATAGTAAAAAGGACCCAAAATCTTGGAAATAGAATGGAGAAAATACAAAAAATGTTTAACAAGGAACTAGAAGAACTAAAGAGCAAACACACTGTGATGAACAACACAATAAATGAAATTTAAAATTCTCTAGTAAGAATCAATAGCAGAATAACTGAGGCAGAAGAATGGATAAGTGACCTGGAAGATAAAATAGTGGAAATAACTACTGTAGAGCAGCATAAAGAAAAAAGAATGAAAATAATTGAGGAAAGTCTCAGAGACCTCTGGGACAACATTAAACACACCAGCATTCGAATTATAGGGGTTCCAGAAGAAGAAGAAAAAAAGAAAGGGACTGAGAAAATATTTAAAGAGATTAGAGTTGAAAACTTCCCTAATATGGGAAAGGAAATAGTTAATCAACTCCAGGAAGCACAGAGAGTCCCATACAGGATAAATCCAAGGAGAAACATGCCAAGACACCTATTAATCAAACTATCAAAAATTAAACACAAAGGAAAAATATTGAAAGCAGCAAGGGAAAAACAACAAATAACATAAAAGGGAATCCGCATACGGTGAACAGCTGATCTTTCAGCAGAAACTCTGCAAGCCAGAAGGGAGTGGCAAGACATATTTAAAGTGATGAGAGGGAAAAAACCTTAGACGAAGATTACTCTACCCAGCAAGGACCTCATTCAGATTCAACGGAGAAATTAAAACCTTTACAGACATGCAAAAGCTAAGAGAATTCAACACCACCAAACCAGCTTTACATCAAATTCTAAAGGAACTTCTCTAGGCAAGAAACACAAGAGAAGGAAAAGACCTACAATAACAAACCCAAAACAATGAAGAAAATGGTAATAGGAACATACATATCAATAACTACCTTAAATAAACCCACACACATATGGTCACCTTATCTTTGATAAAGGAGGCAAGAATATACAATGGAGAAAAGACAGCCTCTTCAATAAGTGGTGCTGGGAAAACTGGACAGCTACATGTAAAAGAATGAAATCAGAACACTCCCTAACACCAAACACAAAAATCAACTCAAAATGGATTAAAGACCTAAATGTAAGGCCAGACACTATCAAACTTTTAGAGGAAAACAGAGGCAGAACACTCTATGACATAAATCACAGCAAGACCCTTTTTGACCCACCTCCGAGAGAAATGGAAATAAAAACAAAAATAAATAAATGGGACCTAATGAAACTTAAAAGTTTTTGCACAGCAAAGGAAACTGTAAACAAGACAAAAATACAACCCTCAGAATGGGAGAAAATACTTGCAAACAAAGCAACTGACAAAGGATTAATCTCCAAACATACAAGCAGCTCATGCAGCTCAATATCAAAAAAACAAAGAACCCAGTCCAAAGATGGGCAGAAGACCTAAACAGACATTTCTCCAAAAAAGATATACAGATAGCCAACAAACACATGAAAGGATGATCAACTTCACTAATCATTAGAGAAATGCAAATCAAACCTACAATGAGGTATCACCTCACACTGGTCAGAATGGCCATCATCAAAAAATCTACAAACAATAAATGCTGGAGAGTGTGGAGAAAAAGGAACCCTCTTGCACTGTTGATGGGAATGTAAATTGATATAGCCACTATGGAGAACAATATGGAGGGTTCCTTAAAAACCTAAAAACAGAACTACCATACGACCCAGCAATAACACTACTGGGAATATACCCTGAGAAAACCATAATTCAAAAAGAGTCATGTACCAAAATGTTTATTGCAGCTCTATTTACGATAGCCAGGACATGGAAGCAACCTAAGTGTCCATCAACAGATGAATGGATAAGGAAGATGTGGCACATATATACAATGGAATATTACTCAGCCATAAAAAGAAATGAAACTGAGTTATTTGTAATGAGGTGGATAGACCTGGAATCTGTCATACAGAGTGAAGTAAGTCAGAAGGACAAAAACAAATACCGTATGCTAACACATATATATGGAATCTAAAAAAAAATGTCATGAAGAGATTAGTGGTAGGAGGGAATAAAACACAGACCTACTAGAGCATGGACTTGAGGATATGGGGAGGGGGAAGGGTAAGCTGTGACGATGTGAGAGAGTGGCAGGGACATATACACACTACCAAATGTAAACTAGATAGCTAGTGGGAAGCTACAGCATAGCACAGGGAGTTCACCTCTGTACTTAGTGACCACCTAGAGGGGTGGGATAGGGAGGGTGGGAGGGAGGGTGACAAAAGAGGGAAGAGTTATGGGAACATATGTATATGTATAACTGATTCACTTTGTTGTAAAGGAGAAACTAACCCACTATTGTAAAACAGTTAAACTCAAATAAAGATGTTAAAAAAAAAAAAAAAAAAAAAAAAAAAGAAAATGTGGTACATATATATAATGGAATATTACTCAGTCATAAAAAGAAACAAAATTGAGTTATTTATAGTGAGGTGGACGGACCTAGAGTCTGTCAGAGTGAAGTAAATCAGAAAGATAAAAACAAATATCGTATGCTAACACATATATATGGAATTTTTTTAAAAAATGGTTCTGGTGAACCTAGGGGCAGGACAGGAATAAAGACACAGACGTAGAGAATGGACTTGAGGACATGGGGAGGGGAAAGGGTAAACAGGGATGAAGTGAGAGAGTATCACCGACATACATACAATACCAAATGTAAAATAGATAGCTAGTTGGAAGCAGCTACATAGCACAGGGAGATCAGCTCGGTACTTTGTGACCAACTAGAGGGTGGGATACAGAGGGTGGGAGGGAGATGCAAGACGGAGCCGATAAAGGGTTATATGTATACATGTATCTGATTCACTTTGTTATACAGCAGAAACTAACACAACATTGTAAAGCAATTATACACTAATAAAGATGTTAAAAAATAAATAAATAAAGTGGGTAACAGAAGAGAGGAACAAGGAAACTTGTAGGGGTGATGGTTACGTTCCTTATCTTGTTTCTGGTGATAGTTTCATGAACATAAATATATGTATGTGAAAACTTATCAAATTGTATACTTTAAAAAGTGGCCCTGGGCTTCCCTGGTGGCGCAGTGGTTGGGAGTCCACCTGCCGATGCAGGGGACACGGGTTCGTGCCCCGGTCTGGGGGGATCCCGCATGTCACGGAGCGGCTGGGCCCGTGGGCCATGGTCACTGGGCCTGTGCATCTGGAGCCTGTGCTCTGCAGCGGGAGAGGCCACAACGGTGAGAGGCCCACGTAATGCAAAAAAAAAAAAAGTGGCCCTTATTATATGTCATTTATACCTCAACATAACTGGTAAAACTTAACAAATAATAAAAATAAATGTTAACTTGAGATAGCCTCATTCACCAGAGGGCAGACAGCAGAAGCAAGAAGAACTACAATCCTGCAGCCTGTGGAACAAAAACCACATTCACAGAAAGATAGACAAGATGAAAAGGCAGAGGGCTATATACCATATGAAAAAACCCCAGAAAAACAACTAAACAACAAGATAAAACCCCAGAAAAACAACTAAATGAAGTGGAGATAGGCAACCTTCCAGAAAAAGAATTCAGAATAATGATAGTGAAGATGATCCAGGACCTCAGAAAAAGAATGGAGGCAAAGATCAAGAAGATGCAAGAAATGTTTAACAAAGACCTAGAAGAATTAAAGAACAAACAAACAGATGAACAATACAAAAACTGAAATGAAAACTACGCTAGAAGGAATCAATAGCAGAATAACTCAGGCAGAAGAATGGATAAGTGACCTGGAATACAGAATGGTGGAATTCACTGCTGTGGAACAGACTAAAGAAAAAAGAATGAAAAGAAATGAAGACATCCTACGAGACCTCTGGTACAACATTAAACGCAACAACATTCGCATTATAGGGGTCCCAGAAGGAGAAGAGAGAAAGGACCAGAAAAAATATTTGAAGAGATTATAGTCAAAAACTTCCCTAACATGGGAGAGGAAATAGCCACCTAAGTCCAGGAAGCACAGAGTCCCATACAGGATAAACCCAAGGAGAAACACGCCGAGACACACAGTAATAAACCAGGCAAAAATTAAAGACAAAGAAATTTACTTAAAGCAGAAAGGGAAAAATGACAAATAACATACAAGGGAACTCCCATAAGGTTAACAGCTGATTTCTCAGCAGAAACTCTACAAGCCAGAAGGGAATGGCATGTTATACTTAAAGTGATGAATGGGAAGAATCTACAACCAAGATTACTCTACCTGGCAAGGATCTCATTCAGATTCGATGGAGAAATCAAAAGCTTTACAGACAAGCAAAAGCTAAGAGAATTCAGCACCACCAAACCAGCTCTACAACAAATGCTAAAGGAACTTCTCTAAGTGGGAAACACAAGAGAAGAAAGGACCTACAAAAACAAACCCAAAACAATTAAGAAAATGGCCATAGGAACATACATATCGATAATTACCTTAAACATGAATGGATTAAATGCTCCAACCAAAAGACACAGGCTCGCTGAATGGCTACAAAAACAAGACTCATATATATGCTGTCTACAAGAGACCCGGGGCGTCCCTGGTGGCCCAGTGGTTGAGAGTCCTCCTGCCGATGCAGGGGATGTGGGTTCATGCCCCGGTCCGGGAAGATCCCATATGCCGCGGAGTGGCTAGGCCCGTGAGCCATGGCCACTGAGCCTGAGCTCCACAACAGGAGAGGCCACAACAGTGAGAGGCCCGTGTACCGCAAAAAGAAAAAAAATACAAGACCCATCTATATGCTGTCTACAAGAGACCCACTTCAGACCTAGGGACACATACAGACTGAAAGTGAGGGGATGGAAAAAGATATTCCATGCAAATGGAAATCAAGAGAAAGCTGGAGTAGCTATACTCATAAAATAGACTTTAAAATAAAGAATGTTACAACAGACAAGGAAGGACACTAAATAATGATCAAGAAATAAATCCAAGAAGAAGATATAACAATTATAAATATATATGCACCCAACATAGGAGCACCTCAATACATAAGGCAACTGCTAACAACTATAATAGATGAAATCAACAGTAACACAATAATACTGGGGGACTTTAACACCTCACCTACACCAATGGACAGATCATCCAAAATGAAAATAAATAAGGAAACAGAAGCTTTAAATGACACAATAGACCAGATAGATTTAATTGATATTTATAGGACACTCCATCCAAAAACAGCAGATTACACTTTCTTCTCAAGTGCACAGGGAACATTCTCCAGGATAGATCACATGTTGGGTCACATATCAAGCCTCAGTAAATTTAAGAAAACTGAAATCACATCAAGCATCTTTTCTCACCACAACGCTATGAATCAGAAATCAATTACAGGGAAAAAACTCAAAACACACAAACACATGGAGGCTAAACAATACATAACTAAATAACCAAGAGATCACTGAAGAAATCAGAGGAAATAAAAAATACCTAGAGACAAATGACAATGAAAACAACACGGTCCAAAACCTATGGGATGCAGCAAAAGCAGTTCTAAGAGGGAAGTTTATAGCTATACAAACCTACCTCAAGAAACAAGAAAAATTTCAAGTAAACAATCTAACCTTACACCTAAAGGAACTAGAGAAAGAGGAACAAACAAAACCCAAAGTTAGCAGAAGGAAAGAAATCATAAAGATCAGAGCAGAATTAAATGAAATAGAAACAAAGAAAATAATAGCAAAGATCAATAAAACTAAAAGCTGGCTCTTTGAGGAGACAAACAAAATTGATAAACCATTAGCCAGACTCATCCAGAAAAAGAGGGAGAGGACTCAAATCAATAAAATTAGAAATGAAAAAGGAGAAGTTACAACAGACATGCAGAAATACAAAGCATCCTAAGAGACTATTACAAGCAACTCTATGCCAATAAAACGGACAACCTGAAAGAAATGGACAAATTCTTAGAAAGGTATAACCTTCCAAGACTGAACCAGGAAGAAATAGAAAATATGAACAGACCAATCACAAGCACTGAAATTGAAACTGTGATTAAAAATCTTCCAACAAACAAAAGTCCAGGACCAGATGGCTTCACAGGTGAATACTATCAAACATTTAGAGAAGAGCTAACACCCATCCATATCAAACTCTTCCAAAAACACTGCAGAGGAAGGGACACTCCCAAACTCATTCTATGAGGCCACTATCACCCTGAGACCAAAACCAGACAAAGATACTAAAAAAAAAAGGAAATTACAGACCAATATCACTGATGAATATAGATGCAAAAATCCTCAACAAAATTCTAGCAAACAGAATCCAACAACACATTAAAAGGATCATACAGCATGATCAAGTGGATTTATCCCGGGGATGCAAAGATTCTTCAATATATGCAAATCAATCAATGTGATACACCATATTAAAAAATTGAAGAATAAAAACCATATGATCATCTCATTAGATGCAGAAAAAGCTGTTGACAAAATTCAACACCCATTTATGATAAAAACTCTCCAGAGAGTGGGCAGAGAGGGAACCTACCTCAACATAATAAAGGCCATATACAATAAACCCACAGCAAACATCATTCTCAATGGTGAAAAACTGAAAGCATTTCCTCTAAGATCAGGAACAAGACAAGGATGTCCACTCTCACCACTATTATTCAACATAGTTTTGGAAGTCCTAGCCACGCCAATCAAAGAAGAAAAAGAAATAAAAGGAATACAAATTGGAAAAGAAGAAGTAAAACTGTCACTGTTTGCAGATGACATGATACTATACACGGAGAATCCTAAAAATGCCACCAGAAAACTACTAGAGCTAATCAATGAATTTGGTAAAGTTGCAGGATACAAAATTAATGCACAGAAATCTCTTGCATTCCTATACACTAATGATGAAAAATATGAAAGAGAAAGGAAACACTCCCATTTACCACTGCAACAAAAAGAACAAAATACCTAGGAATAAACCTACCTAGGGAGACAAAAGACCTGTATGAAAAAAACTATAAGACACTGATGAAAGAAATTAAAGATGATACCAACAGATGGAGAGATATACCATGTTCTTGGATTGGAAGAATCAATATTGTGAAAATGACTATACTACCCAAAGCAATCTACAGATTCAGTGTAATCCCTATCAAATTACCAATGGCAGTTTTTACAGAACTAGAACAAATCATCTTAAAATTTGTATGGAGGCACAAAAGATCCCGAATAGCCAAAGCAGTCTTGAGAGAAAAAAAACGGAGCTGGAGCAATCAGACGTCCTGACTTCAGACTATACTACAAAGCTACAGTAATCAAGCCAATATGGTACTGACACAAAAACAGAAACATAGATCAATGGAACAGGATAGAAACCCCAGAGATAAACCCACGTCTTCACTGCCTTCCTGGCTTCTGGCTGGTCACCAATACAGACCATATCCTGCTCTCAGCTGCCAATCGGGGGTGGCCCCGGCCACATGGATCACCCTTGCTGGACAGGGCTGGAGAGCACAGTCTCCAGCTCCTGATCTTCCAGCACTCACGTGCCATGAGGGCGACTGATTACGGAGAAGAGAGAAATGACCGAGCAAACACAGAGGGTCCCCGGGGTCTACGTTGTGTTGTCTTATTCTCTACCACTTCTTGCTTTCTCCCTTCTCCCAATCTCCAATTAAGAAAAAACAGGGGTGGGGGGTTGGGGGGAGGTACCAAGCGCTTGGAACAACCTGGATGCTAATTTCAATCTAAAACATCAGGTCTGAGCCCTGGCCAGCAGCCCTCAGCAACTTCCAGCTTAGCCACCCTATACCTCTATGGCTGAAAATACCCAAGCATCTGATGAAGCAGCTGCAATTAAATTTAGCCCTGGCAAACCTAGGGCTAGTCTGGGTGCTAGAAGCAGCAGAGTGGACCCACGGATGCAGCCAACGCAGGTGGGAGAGCCTCCAGCTACAGACAACAGCCAGAGTGATGACAATGACAACACCTAGAGGCAAGAAGAGCCAGGGAAGGGAGACGGAGTGGGGTGAAGTTCAAGGCCCAAAAGATCTGTTACTGCCATCAGGAGATACCCGGCAGGTAGCACAGATGAGTAAAGCATAAAGATGGAAAGAAAAGGGAATGGTAGGGACTATGATGAACTGAAATTTAGACTTTTTTTTTTTTTTTTTTTTTTTGCGATACGCGAGCCTCTCACTGTTGTGGCCTCTCCCGTTGCGGAGCACAGACTCCGGACGCGCAGGCTCAGCAGCCATGGCTCACGGGCCCAGCTGCTCCACGGCATGTGGGATCTTCCCGGACCGGAGCACGAACCCATGTCCTCTGCATCGGCAGGCGGACTCTCAACCACTGTGCCACCAGGGAAGCCCTAGACTTTTTAAAATAACACCATGTCAGCCAAATAAAGTCCTGCCTTAGGTCTGCAGGCGTTCACTGTGACACCCGGGCCCAGCTATGTAGAGGAGGAAACCCCAAGGGGATATTCCACCATCAGCCATTCATTCTTTGCTTCTTCAGTCTCCTATTAAAATGCAGACTGTGGGCTTTAAGATTTTTTAGCTAACACAGTTATTCTTACTGATCCCTTTGTTTAAGAAAGAAAGAAAGAAGAAAAGAAATCATCAGCATGCACGAATACATTATTTGGTAAATTTGCATTTATTAATACATTCAGAATCAAATGTTACCTGTAAAAGCAGTTGTTGAATGAAAAGAATATTTGGCTTGCAGTCAGACAGGCTTGAGTCTACCTCCTGGCTCTCCCACCTGCTAGGAAATTAATTAACTTCCCTAAGCTGCAGCTTCCTCTTTGGTAAAGAAGAAATAATATGCCTACCTTGGATTGCTATGAAGATTAAATAAAACAATAGAGGACAGTGTTTGACACGAGATCATTCACACTCAATAAAGGTTGCATGAATTTTAATCATCTGAGGGCCAGGTTCTGCAGGACAGGGGCTAAGAGTGGAAAGCGGACAGCCCTTCACCCTGCCAGAGCTCTCCCAGAGCCTGGATCAGGCCTCAATTTGCGTTGGCTTCTGAGCCACATGGAGCCACACTGCCCCCATGTGTCCATTTGCCCCCACTGCAGCTGCCCTTGAGTTCTACCTCACACCTTTCTCTCTTCCGCCATTGCAGAAGGAGTATCAGGCCTATAGACCTACTTCACCCTTGTTTCTACTCCCTGTGAGCCCCTCATGCTGTCTTATGCTGAGCTGGTAGGTTGAAGGTCATTAACTGAGTCTAGAACAGCCTAGCTTGTCCGATCTCCCAAGCAAGCTGGCCAAACTGGGGGAGCATTTGTTTAGCCTCCCTGATCTAGTGCTTTAGCAGATTTCCAGCCCTGATGCTGTACTGGGATCCCCTGGGGAGATATTAAAATAGACATCCATTTGTACATTACACCTCTCTCCAGACCTATGGAATCAGAATCACAGAGGGTGAAATAGAGAACCCATACAAAAAGAAAAAACTCAAGGGATCTCAAATTCAGCCAATTTTGAAAATGCATTGTTTTAACCCCATATTGTGCTGCCCTCAGTCACCTCTCGCTTCTGTCTTGGCTCTGTAAGTAACACAAGCAAGAAAATACACCGCCCTCTGCACAGAAAATTAGTATTCTTATGGAGCGGGAAAAGGGAGGGGTGAGCAACCAGTGAGAGGGGGTAGAGAGAGAACAAGAGGCACGAAGAAAGACACAGAAAGGCAGAATGAGTGGAAGGAAAACAGGTGTGCATGCAAACAAATGCACACACACACCCCACACACCCCACACAGACAAAGAGAGAGAGAAAGATGGGGAAGAAAGGAAGAGAAAGGGAGAAATAAGAAAGGAGGGAGGCTTCCCTGGTGGCGCAGTGGTTGAGAGTCCGCCTGCCGATGCAGGGGACACGGGTTCGTGCCCCGGTCCGGGAAGATCCCACATGCCGCGGAGCGGCTGGGCCCGTGAGCCATGGCCGCTGAGCCTGCGCGTCCGGAGCCTGTGCTCCGCAACAGGAGAGGCCACAACAGTGAGAGGCCTGCGTACCACAAAAAAAAAAAAAAAAAAAAGAAAGGAGATAAAGGAAAGCACATTTTCATGACTGTGACAACATTTTGTAAGGCAAGAGATAACTTAAACCCAATCAATGAACAAATCCTAGATTAAGAAAAAATTGTTTAATCTAGGCATAGCGTTAACATCTGCAACATGCAAATGCTCTTACATATTGGCAAGGATACAAACAACACAACAGAGAAATGAGCGGAGATAGAAAGAGAAAATCCAGATAGCCAAGTCAGGAAAAGGTGTGTGAGTTCACGATTGGTTTGGGAAATGCAGATTGTTACTTTGTACCCATGAGGTTGGCAAAAATTAAAAAGCCACTTACTGATAGCTGTGCAGATGGAGGAGAAATGATTTCTTTAAATCTTCATGATAAAAATGTAAATTGTCCAAGAACTTTGAAAAGTTCTCAGATACCATCTAACAAAATTTACCTCTCATCATTCAGTCCACCAGTTCCATTCCTGGGACTGGATGCCCTAGAGATAAAATCACCAGTACACAATGATGTATGTTCAGGAATGTTCACGGCAGCATTGCTCATGGTAACAAAAACACTGGAAACAAAGGGGAAGTCTATTAATAGGGTACTGCTGATGTTAATACACTCAGCCCACTTAATATGTCTTATACAGCAATTAAGAAGAATGAATAAAACCATATCACAGTTGGAATTTAAGGGATTGTATAAAAAAACAATAATAAGGCAAAATGTTTATAATATGGTTCCATTTTTGTAGAACATAAACAGTGATAGAAATTCTTATCGTGTGTGTGTGTGTGTGTGTGTGTGTGTGTGTGTGTGTGTGTGTGTGTAGGGTTGGTATTTAGCCAGCATAAACTGATGTTTATGCCACTGGATGTTTCAGCTAGTGTTTATTCTCACTGGTTGATACTGTGCATATTGGTTGCTACATATTTTGAATGTCACTGGTACATATATGTGGTCATATCATTGCATATGAGTACATAAGTATGGAGAAAATACAGATAGGTACATACTAAGTTGTTAACATGGATTACTTGGGAAGGAAAATGGGGCATCAGTGGGATGGGGAGGAGGGGTAACCAACCTAATACGGAAAAGAAACATAAATTTTTAAAAATGTGTAACATGATCATAATTATGTTATGCACTTATGTAAAATTATATCTATATTTTTTCATGTACACAGAATTTCTTAAAATATAATCATTAAGAGTTTATATTAGTCAACTATTGTTGCAGTAACGCTGTATAATAAACCAAACCCCAGGGCTTCCCTGGTGGCACAGTGGTTGAGAGTCTGCCTGCCGATGCGGGGGATACGGGTTCCTGCCCCAGTCCGGGAAGATCCCACATGCCGCAGAGCGGCTGGGCCAGTGAGCCATGGCCACTGAGCCCGCGCGTCCAGAGCCTGTGCTCCGCAACGGGAGAGGCCACAGCAGTGAGAGGCCCGCATACCACACACACACACACACACACACACACACACACACACACACACACACAAAAAAAAAACCAAACCCCAGAGAAGCTATACAAGCTTAAGAATTCTGCCACAAGAGGGAGCAAGACGTGTGGAGCAGGTCTATCCACACAAGCTAGGAGAAAACCTCAGCTATAAGGGGACCAACAAACTGTATATCCCACCTGAAGGCAAGTAAAGATTTAAAGAGGTGTCTGCTGCTTCAAATGCAAAAGCAGCAACACAAAAACTACAAGTAACGTGAAGAATCAAGGAAATATATCATCACCAAAGACTCCAGTAATCACCCAATAAAAGTGAACTGAAAGGCATAAAATTCTGCAATCTAACTGACAAAGAATTCAAAATAGCTTTTTTGAGGAAACTCAATGAGCTAAAAGTAAACAGAAAGACAATTCCAATGGAATCAGGTAAACTATACACGAACAAAATGAGAAATTTATCAAAGAGGTAAAACTCATAAAAAACAATTCGGGAGCTAATGAATTCAATAAATGAAATGAAAAATGCAACAGAGAGCATTTACAGCACAACAGACAAAACAGAAAACAGAATAAGTGAGCTCGAGGGTAGGAACTTTGAAATAATATGATCAGAGGAAAACAAAGGAAAAAAGAACAAAAAATAGCCAAGAAAGCCTACATGACTTATGGGACTCCACCAAACATACAAATATCAGAGCCACTGAGGTTCCAGGAGGAGAAAAAGAGGGAATAGCAGGCAGAAAGTTTATTTAAAAAAATAAGAGCTGAGAACTTCCCAAACCTGGAGAGAGACTTGGACATCCATGTTCATGAAACTAAGAGATCACACTATTATCTCAGGGCAAAAAGACCTCCAAGGCACATTATAATGAAACTGTCAAAAATAAAAGATAAAGAGAATCCTAAAGGTAGCCAGAGGAAAAAATATCGTAACCTACAAAAGAACACCCATTAGGCTACTAGCAGATATCTCAGCAGAAACTCTACAGGAAAATGACAGACAGGACGTCTTGAAAGAAAAACAACTGCCAACCAAGAATATTCTATCCAGCAAAGTTATCCTTCAGTTATGAAGGAGAAATAAACTTTCCCAGGCAAAGAAAAGTTGAAGTAGTTCATCAGCACGAGATCTGCCTTGCAAAACACAGAAAGGAGTTCTTTAAGCTGAAATGAAAAGAGGCCGAATAATGACATGAAAACATGTGAAAGTATACAACACACTGGTAAAGATAAATATACAGTCATATTTACAAACCCTAATTCTGTAATAGGATTCTGTGTTAATGAATTAACTATACTATAAAGGCTAAAGGAAAAGAGTATTAAAAATAACTACAGCTGCTATAATTTGATTAAAAATATACAATATAAAAGAGGTAAATGATGTCATCAAAAATATAAAAGAGGGGAGGAAAAGGGAGGAATTTTTATACGCCATAGAAGTTAAGCTGCTATCACTGTAAAATGAACTATTTTATTTCGAAGATGTTTTGTGTAAGATGCATGGTAAACACAAATCAAACATCTAAAGTAGGTTCACAAAAGATAAGCAAAGGGGGAAAAGAGCATACCATCGCACAAAATCACCAGTTTACAAAGATGGGAAAAAAAATCAAAAGAGAACAATAGGGCTACAAAAGCAATTAATAAGGTGGCATTAATAAGTATGTATATATATCAGAACTTACTGTAAATGGCAACAAACAAACCCAATAGAAAATAAGTAGAAGACCTAAATAGACATTTCTGCAAAGAAAAAATACGCATGGCCAAAAGGCACATGAAAAGATACTCAACATCCCTAATTATTAGAGAAATGCACATCAAAGCTACAACGAGGTATCACCTCTCTCCAGTGAGAATGGCTGTCATCAAAACCTCTAGAAACAGTAAATACTGGAGAGGGGGCTTAGAGAAAAGAAAACACTCCTATGGTGTTGGGGGGGATGTAAATTGGTAACAGCCACTAAAAAGAACAGTATGGAAGTTCCTTAAATAGCTAAAAACAGAGCTACCATATGATCCAGCAATCCCACTCCTGGGAGGATATTTCGACAAAAAAATAACTCGAAAAGACACATGTATTCCAAACTTCACTGCAGCTTTATTTACAATGGTGGGGACATGGAAGCAACCTAAATGTCCATCAACAGAAAATGGATAAAGACAATGAGGTCCGTATATACAACAGGATATTACTCAACTATAAAAAAAAGAATGAAATAATGCCATTTACCACAACAAAGAAGGACCTAGAGATGATCATACTACGTGAAGTTAGTCACAGAGAGAAAAATGAGTATCATATCACTTACAGGCAGAATCTAAAAACTGATACAAATGAATGCATTTACAAAACAGAAAAGGCTAACAGACTTAGAAAACAATCTGAGGCTACCAAAGGGGAAACCTGGGAGGGGAGAGATAAATAAAAGGTTGGAATTAACATATACACACTAATATATATAACATAGGTCATTAACAAGGACCTACTATATAGCCCAGGGAAACCCACTCACCACTCAATGATAACGTATATGAAAAGACTCCAAAAAAGACTAGATATATATCTGTATGTGCCTGAATCAAGTTGCTGTACACCAAAAACAAACAAAACAATGTAAATCAACTACTCTGCAATATAAATCAAACACTGAATTAAAAAAATAAAACAAAATGAAATGACTACTATAGTCCGTTCATACCTCAGTGACACTGGCTGGTGTCACATCCCTGGAGCCTGAGCAGCCATTGGTCCCAAGACTGCACTGTCTGAGGGCTGAAGGAGCTGGGAAGTATGTGCCAGGACATGAGCCCACATTGGACCCACAGTGACTGAAACTCTCTGGATGAAACCACAATCTCCAGTCTCAGGCAAGCCCTCCACAGCTACACCAAGCCTAGCGCACCCAAGCGATGGTGGACACTTTGGTCTGGAAGAGCACTGAAAAGTCACCTGGTCCCCACGTCTCCCGATGCTAGGGTTCTCACCTCCAGCCTCCTTCCTCAGATTGGCCCCAGCTATGGACGCCAGCACCCTCAGCATAGCAGTTTTGCATGGGTTGGGATTTGGGGAGAGGTGGGAGAGGGTGAAGGGAAAGGGGGACAAAGTAATGAGACGCAAGCCCTTGGGTGTTTCTTGTGGCACATTGCACTCTCATTTACAACTCAGGAACGTGACTTTCATTAAGGCTCTGGTGCCCCAGTAACCAGAACGGGGCATGAAGAAATCCTGCCGCCTTGTGTTCTCATAACAACAACTTTAGAAGTGATGCTTATTGGCATTTAATACTCTCAAGGTCTACGGGGCTGTAAATGACGCCTGCCCTCAGAAATGGCCTATGGTAGGTAATCGACTACAAATACAAAACAGGGCAAGTTTTCAGGAAAACTCTCTCAAGAGGTAAATTTTACTCACACTGTTTAAAAAGAATAAAAAGCACATGAAAACCTCCTCAACATCGCTGATTATTAGAGAATTACAACGAGCTGTCGCCTCCCAACACTCAGAACAACCATCATCAAAAAGTCTACCAAAGGTAAATGCTGCAGAGGGTGTGGAGAAAAGGGACCCCTCCTAAACTGCATGTGGGAATATAAATTAGTACCAGCCACTGGGGGAACAGGATGGAGGTTCCCGAATAACCTAAAAACAGAGGTAGCCTTTAATCGGGCAATCCTACTCCTGGGCGTATATCCAGAGAAAACTGTAATGGAAAAGACACATGCACCCCAGCGTTCATGGCAGTGCTACTTGCAGTAGCCAAGACATGGAAGCCACCATAAAGTCCAATGACAGGAAAATGAATAAAGAAGATGGGGGTACATATGCACAAGGGAATATTACTCAGCCATAAAAAAGAATGAAATGATACTACTTGCAGCAACATAGATGGACCTAGAGATGATCATACTAAGTGACAGAAGTCAGAGATAGAAACACAGCTACCATAGGGTATCACTTAAGGGTGTAATCTAAAAACGGATACAAAGGAACTCAATTACAAAGCAGAAACAGGCTCACAGAATTAGAAAGCCAACATAGGGTTACGGAAGGAGAAACATGGCGTGGGGGAGGGATAATCAGGAGTTTGGGATTAACATATACCCACTAATATAAATAAAATAGATCATCCACAAGGACCTACTGTATAGCACAGGCAACTCCACTCAACACCTTGTAATAACCTATAGGGGCAAAGAATCCAAAAATGAGTAGCTATACATCTATGTATACCTGAATCAAAGTGCTGTACACCTAAAACCAACACAGCATTGTAAATTAATTATGCTCTAATATAAAATGAACATTACTTTAAAAAAGTACAAGGAGGGGACTTCCTGGGGGTCCAGTGGTAAAGAATCTTCTTACCAATGCAGGGTACACAGGCTCGATCCCTGGTCAGGGAACTAAGATCGCACGTGCTGCAGGGCAACTAAGCCCGCAAGCCCCAACTAGAGAGAGAAAAACCCGCACATCACAACTAGAGAGAAGCCTGCGCGCCGCAACGAAAGATCCCACGTGCCGCAGCTAACACCATACGCAGCCAAATAAATAAATATTTTTAAAAATACAATGAAATGCTTATAATATTCCCCTGAGGCCAGATGACCCGGGCTGCTCTCACATCCCTGGAGCCTTGAGCAGGCTTGGGTCCCAAGGCTGAACTGTCCTGGAGCTGAGGGAGCTGGAGAGGATGTGCCAGCTAATGAGTCCCCACTGGGCCCGTCGTGTCTGTCCCCTCTGGCTGAAACCACAGTCTCCAGACAAGCCAAGTGCACCCAAGCGATGGTGGACCCTTTGGTCTGGAAGAGCACTGAGAAGTCACCTCGTCCCCACGTCTCCTGATGCTGGGGTTCCCACCTCCAGTCTCTTTCCTTAGGGTCGCCCCACCTACGGATGACAGCGCCCTCAGCATAGCAGTTTCGCACGGGTTGGGATTTTGGGGGAGGCGGGAGAGGGTGAAGGGAAACGGGGACAAAGTAATGAGACACAAGCCCATGGGTGTTTGTTCTGGCACATTCCACTCAAATCTACAAGCCCCAAACAGGATTCCCCCTAAGGCCCCAGTTGCCAGGGTAACCAGAGCTGGGCCTGAGGAAATCCTGCCGCCTTGTGGCCGTTTCCTGCAACAGCAACCTCAAAAAGATTTCTTATGGGCCCTTAAGATTCACAAGGACGGCTGGCCTCCAAATGATACTTGCCCTCAAAAAATGTCCAACGGTTAAGTGTTTGAAAAGAATTGAAAACTGGGCAGACTTTCAAGAAGACAATTTGAACAGGTAAATGCTACTCAAACTGTTTATAAAAAAAAAAAAAACAGTCCATGAAAACATACTCAACATAGCAATTATCAGAGATATGCAAATCAAAACTACAACGAGGGGTCACCTTGCACCGGTCTGAAAAGCCATCATCAAAAATCTACAATGAATAAACGGTGGAAAGGGCATGGAGAAAAGGAAACCCTTTTATGGTGCTGGTGGGATGTAAATGGTAACAGCTATTATAGAGAACATTATGGAAGTGCCTTTAAAAGTTAAAATAGGGCTACCACATGAAGCAGTAGTCCACCCCTAAGAGTTTATGTGGAGAAAACCAGAATTCGAAAGACCATGCACCCAAGCGTCCACTACAGCACCAGTTACAATAGCCAAGACATGAGGGCAAACAAAATATCCGTGGACAGATGAATGGATAGAGAAGAAGTGATAGATGTATGCAATGGAATATGACTCAGTCATGTAAAAGAAGGAAATAATGTCATTTGCAGGAACATAGGCAAACCTAGAGAAATCATACTAAGTAAAGTAAGTCAGAATCAGAAAGACAAATATCATATGATATCACTTATAGATGTAATCTAAAAATACACACTATTGAACTGAGAAAACATAAACAGACTCAGAGACTTAAAAAACAAATATATGGTTACCGAAGGAAACAGAAGGAGTCAAGGGATGAATTAGGAGGTTGGGATTAACAAACACAAACTATTACATATAAAATAGATAATCAACAAGGACCTATGTATACCAAGGTATGTCTATCAACACTCTGTAATAACCTATATGCGAAAAGAAGCAGAGGATGCACAGATATATGCATATGTATAACTGAAAGATTCTGTATACCTACAACATACAGAACATTGTATATCAATGTTACTCCAATAAAAAATAAAAAGTAATCTAATTTTTTTTAAAGTGGTAATGAGACACAAGATTTGCGTGTTTGTTCTAGCACATCCCACTCTAATTTACATGCCCCAAACAGGATTTCCCCTAAGGCTCTGTTGCCAAGGTAACCAGAGTTGGGCCAAAGGTAAGCCTGCCCCCTTGTGGCCATTTCCCACAAACCAACCTTAAAGGGATTGCTTATAGGCACTTAATATACCTGCCCTCAAAAAATGTACAGGGGTAAGTGTTGGAAAATAATTGAATACAGGACAGAGTTTCAAGAAGACAATTTAAACAGGTAAATTCTACCCACAGTGTTTATTTTTTTTAAAAAAGCCCATGAAAACAGGCTCAACGTAGCAATAATCAGAGACATGCAAATCAAAACTACAGCGAGGGATTAACTTGCAACGGTATGAAAGGCCAGCATCAAAAATCTACAATGAATGAATGGTGGAGAAGGCATGGAGAAAAGGGAACCCTTTTATGGTGCTGGTAGGCTGTAAACTGTAAAAACCACTACAGAGAACATTATGGAAATGCCTTTAAAAGATAAAAATAGCACTGCCACATGATCCGACAGTCCCACCCCTGAGAGTATATGTGGAGAAAATCAAATAAGGCATTTTGCGGGATTGATTTTTTTTTAAACAACCTTGCCGTTTGCAAACCTTACTCCATAGCCGTATCTGGAGTGATCCCTTGCTTTGCTAAGAGCAAGCTGTACTTCACGTTTCTTCCCACCTCCCGGCAATGGCAACAGTGCCAACGGTCAAGACGCACCGCAGTGAGAGTCACAGGGAAGGAACGCAAGATGCCATCACGTGGCAGTTGTGCCCTCCCCTCCCCCGCGCTCACTCCTGAGTGCGCAGGCGCTGCAGCAAGGCTGCACGGGCAGGGGTCACGGCTGCGGCCGGAAGGCTGCCTCTCGGCACAGAGGGTGCCCGCTGGGCAGAGCTGTGCTTCTTCCCTCAGTGCACGTGGACTGGGTCAGAGCATGTGAGGTGGGGACTCCGGGAAGAGGGGACCCGGGGCCACAGGCTGCAGAACCCGTCTCCCTGTAGCTAGTCCGTCTGCTTTGTGATGGACTGAGTAGGAATGAAACCTACCTGCCCTTCTGTTCACGTCTCTTATGAGTAAGTTTGCACCGACAGCCGTATTAGCTACTTAGTTTTAAAACAAATAGCTGGTTGGGAAAAGTGAAAGTGTAATTGCTGTTAAGCCAAGGCAATCTTTATTTTGTGGGACAGATATCACTCCTCTGACAGAAGCAGCAGGCAGGAAGCCTGGGATAGGGGCTGGTGTCTCACCTTGCAAGTCCGATTATGACGTTTTCATCCACAATCTTTGTAAGACAATTATGTTTCAACCTGATATGACATTAAAGTATGTTTACAAAATTTCCAGTTAGATACCCTAAATGTGTAAGATGATTAAATAGAAAAAGACATTCACGGACATTTTCTTCCCTGTTATTTGAATGTGTTGTTTCTGGTGGACACGTCAAAAGTTTCACTCTTTCTTTAGATCAAAAATAAATGACAAATAGTGCAAGATCTCTTGCAAACAAACATGGTGGTCATGGCCAGCTCCATTACTGTTGCCTGAAATGTGCTTCCAAAACATACAGTTTATTTTATTATCAAGGGTGTCTGGAAACCATGACCATGACCTCAGAGCAGTGGGTAAGGCACAGAGTCACAGACACTGAAACTGTGGGGATAAGAGCAACAACTACATGCCAAAACTTCTCCTGCACAGGGATACATCTATCAGCAAATTCCAGCCCATGTCAATGGAGAGCCAAAGCAACACTGTTTGTATTTTCTAGTAGACATGTATTTTATTTTATTGGCTGTAAGCTCATTCACAAGCAACTTTTGATATTTTCACTCTGTGAAAATAAAGAAAACAAGGATCCCTAAAAAAAAAAAAAAAAAAAAAGGAAAAGAGTATAGGCATTAAAAGCCAGAATTCGAAAAGACACATGCACCTAAGCATGCACTGCAGCACTATTTACAATAGCCAAGACATGGAAGCA